>NC_080391.1:35815688-35945688 GCF_028751815.1 Salvia miltiorrhiza
ATCTGGGGAGTTTTTTTGGGTTGGTTTGGGCAGTCCATGCTGTTGAATTGTTTTGATATCACTAGTTTCCTTGCCTTGGCTTGGAATGTTTCTTTCAGTTCGCTGCTTCATCGTCTTTGGAAGGTGGGCATTATAAGTCTTCTTTGGATTATTTGGCAAAGTCGTAACAATGCTACCTTTGATGACAAGGCTTTCTCAAGGATTGGGGTTTTAGCGACGCTCAAAACTTTCTTCAAAGAAACTAATGGGGTTTCGAATCTTGGTTGCATGTCAAATGATTGGACGGATTATCTCACTATTCGAGCGGTTGGGGTCAAATCCAGATGTGCTCCACCCCCGGATTACATCGCGGTGCATTGGTGGCCTCCGGATATTAATTGGATGAAGGTTAACACCGATGGGTCGGCGACGGGGGCGCCGGGATTAATCGCTGCTGGAGGTGTTTTTCGCGACCATACGGCCACGGTTTGCGGATGTTTTCACATTAAGGGAGGTTCGGGTTTTGCTCTGGAAGCCGAGCTGTTGGCGGTGATCACGGCAATTGCCATTGCTCGCTGTCGCGGTTGGAATCGCCTGTGGGTGGAGGCTGACTCCACTTATGTGGTGGAACTTCTCACGCGTCGCTCTTTGGATGTACCTTGGAGATTTATGGTGAGCTGGAAAGCGACGCTCAAGCGTCTCACGGAGATGGAGCTACGGACTTCACATATTTACCAGGAGGGGAACGCGGCTGCTGATCTTATGGCGCATTCGTCCCGAACGGAAGGGTGGTGGCCTGGGGTTATTGGTGATATTCAAGAAGCTGTGACGATGGACATGGCTACGCACAGTCACTGGCGTCGTGTTTAGTCGGTGGGGACGGTGTCAGGGTGGCTGGGTATGCTGGGTGAACAGCGTGGAGTCTGGGCTTGCTGGTGGCGGAGGGTTCGGAGTTGCTGCGGTTGTTCTGACCTTGCGTCGAACACCTGGTGGTCAGGTGGGTTTTTCTGGCGGTTTTCGGTTTTGGGGGGAGCTCCAGCGTACGTTTCAACGGGAAGGTTTCCTTGCTGTTGGCTTCTGGAGAACTACGGCGACGGCGTATAACCGGCCGGATAGTTCTCCTTTGTCGGGGCTGCGCTGGTTGGTGTCAGATGGTTTGGAGTTGCTGCGGTTTTTCGTCGAGCACCTGGGGGTCAGGTTGTCTTTCAGGTGGATCTTGGGTTTGGGCGGAGCTCCGGCGACGGCGTATAACCGGCCGGATGGCTCCTTGCTTGCGGGTTGTGTCGGGGTTTTTGGAGAGCCACGGCGACAGCATTTAACCGGCCGGAGTGCTCTCCTTTTTTCTTCGTTCTCTTTGTGTTTAATTTTGTTCTCACGGCGACGGCGTCTAACCGGCCGTGTGTTTTGTGTTTTTTGTTGGTTGGGCTTTTGGCGACGGCGTCTTACCGGCCTCTTGCCTTGTTGTTTGCGTTGGTGGAGAGCCGGGATTGTTTGGGGACGATGGTTAGGCCGGAGTTCCGTAAACCTTCCCTTCCGCTCTCTTCCCCTTCTTTGGTTTTCGTTTGCTAGACAGGTACTCTTTTTCCTCTTCTCGGTTTTTCCCTTTGGGGTTTTTCGAGAAAAGGTTTTAACGAGGCTCGGCCCTTAGTCAGCTTTCTTGTGCTTTCAAGGGTTTTTGAGGTTTTTCTTTTTATAAAATCGCAGTTTATATATCACTTTTGAAATAATTATTATTTTACTCTTTCTATTTCTCAAAATCTTATCAATTTTATCATTTTGATTCGTTCCTAAAAAATTTACCCAATTTTATTTCTAGTAAGATTACCTTCACCCACCCTTAATTTTAATTCTTAATATTATATATTCATTATTTACAAAATCAGTCATTGGACCCACCCTCAAATTCAATCATAAAGTGAGCAAAATACTCGAAATTCGAATATCCGATTCGAACCAAACCAAAATGTAAATTTTGGTTCGAATTTTTTAGATTTTCGAATAATATCGAATTGATACTTTTAAAATTCAAAAAAATCTGAAATTTGAATTATATTTTATAATATAAATAATATTATAATTAACATTACACACACACACACACACACACACATATATATATATATATATTAATTTTAAATAGATAATTTTTTCTAAATTATAACCTTACACTCTCATCTTCTTACACTCTCATCTTGATCGATTATAATTAATGGTTATGACCTTAATTTTATCGTAATTATTTAATTGGATAGGTTGATATGTATTTCGGATATTTCAAATTTTTTATTTTTGATTTTCGAATCTTTTTCACATTTTAAATTTTTTGATTAGGATCGAATTTTATCCAAAATTTTTCGAATTTTTGAATATAGAATTTTGGATAATAATAATATGGCTTGAATCCGATTGAATTTTAAGAAAATTTTGAATTTTCGAATTGGATTAAGCAAAAATTCGATCCAAAACCCAAATTCATCAAATCACTTTAATATTACAATATAAGTGAAATTCTCATTTCACTCGTAAAACATTCTATCATATAATCAAAACTTGTGTTATTCTTGAATAGGTAAGTTTTTGAAGGACGAATAGAATATTATATATGCAAACACAACCCATAGAGAAGATTAGTCTTAAAAAACTATGTATAATTAAGAGTTTATAGAGCTGGCGGCTGCCCGGCCCCTTCACTGTTTACCTTCAATGCAATTGAGCCGACAAATTTGGTGCCGATATTCAGTAAACAATTGGCCACACAAATTGAGAACCCACCAATAATAGCATATTTCAAAGTTTAATGACTCTTCATATAATGAAGATTTCTGAAGAAACCCAATTCAGAGCAAACTCATGAAATTATTAAATTAATAACACTCGAATACATTTAAGTGGAGTCGAAAATATTTTATAATTTACATTCCTCCAAAACTCCCACTTGGCCATATTTTTCTTACACACATGTTTTCAGACCCTAAGATAACACAACTTATAATAACTATTAAAAATCGGTGTTTATGAGTTTTTTATAGTGTTCCACCAGTGAAAACATGTTTATGCATACGTAAACATCATAAAATACAAAGAAGAAAAGGAATGAAAAAGAGACGAACCTTTTATTTGTTGTGAATAATTTTTAGAGATCCTAGAGCATTCCGCCTCGGCAGCATATAAGACGAGTGGGAGAGAAAAATACTATATGGTGAATAATATCGAGTATAAATGCTGGGTTTTCGTTTACTTTTTGAAGATTAATTACAGTGATCTAATACCAAGTTTGGATTTTGTGACGTAGTAAATAAGATTGATTAAATAGATCTCGATGGTACTATTAAACAATTTTGACTTGATTGGTTGGGTATGATCATATATATTGACTATTGAGATTATTGGGATTTAGAATAGATTAAAAATACTCCATATAAATTGAAGGGTTAGAATAAGTATTTGATGGAAACAACTAAATCGACAAGTTTTTGTCATTTCAGCATTCATTTAACGTGTTCATTCTGGTACAAATTCTTCTGATATCTGGTCAATATATTCATTAATAATTACTTAGGACAATTCAAATGAATAAATTTTTTTGAATAATTTTTTAACAAGAACAATTAGAGATGCTATCTAATTTTCAAATATCAAATTATCACGTCACTACTGTTACACCAATTGCGACATTTACCCAAAATTTCTCTCCAATTATACTATTTTAAAACAAATTATTTAGCAATCCGACAATCTTATTATTTAAGCTTTGTTGTAATATTTTACTTTAATAGAACAATGAATTAAAACAGAATGATAGTAATAGTAATATAATAATAGTCATACCTAGCTAGGTAACACTTTTGATATACATACGTAGTGCTACCCACCCTATGCCTCTATCCCTCTCAATGTCACTATCCAAAAATCCCATCCTCTATACAAAAACATCGACCTCCGTTGCGGAACCTCTTGTATCATACTACAAAAAAATACCGCAATTCACGATGAAATTTTCCATAGTTAAAATACTATTTTTCATTGTTAATTATAAGTTAACGATGGATTAACGACGGATCCGTTCCAAAAGTAATCCTTTCGTGACAAACTCAATTAACGACGGAAATTTTCCTAGTTAATTCGATGTCTTTTTATTTTATAATATAAATAATATTATAATTAACATTACATATATATATATATATATATATATATATATATTAATTTTAAATAGATAATTTTTTCTAAATTATAACCTTACACTCTCATCTTGATCGATTATAATTAATGGTTATGACCTTAATTTTATCGTAATTATTTAATTGGATAGGTTGATATGTATTTCGGATATTTCAAATTTTTTATTTTTGATTTTCGAATCTTTTTCACATTTTAAATTTTTTGATTAGGATCGAATTTTATCCAAAATTTTTCGAATTTTTGAATATAGAATTTTGGATAATAATAATATGGCTTGAATCCGATTGAATTTTAAGAAAATTTTGAATTTTCGAATTGGATTAAGCAAAAATTCGATCCAAAACCCAAATTCATCAAATCACTTTAATATTACAATATAAGTGAAATTCTCATTTCACTCGTAAAACATTCTATCATATAATCAAAACTTGTGTTATTCTTGAATAGGTAAGTTTTTGAAGGACGAATAGAATATGCAAACACAACCCATAGAGAAGATTAGTCTTAAAAAACTATGTATAATTAAGAGTTTATAGAGCAGGCGGCTGCCCGGCCCCTTCACTGTTTACCTTCAATGCAATTGAGCCGACAAATTTGGTGCCGATATTCAGTAAACAATTGGCCACACAAATTGAGAACCCACCAATAATAGCATATTTCAAAGTTTAATGACTCTTCATATAATGAAGATTTCTGAAGAAACCCAATTCAGAGCAAACTCATGAAATTATTAAATTAATAACACTCGAATACATTTAAGTGGAGTCGAAAATATTTTATAATTTACATTCCTCCAAAACTCCCACTTGGCCATATTTTTCTTACACACATGTTTTCAGACCCTAAGATAACACAACTTATAATAACTATTAAAAATCGGTGTTTATGAGTTTTTTATAGTGTTCCACCAGTGAAAACATGTTTATGCATACGTAAACATCATAAAATACAAAGAAGAAAAGGAATGAAAAAGAGACGAACCTTTTATTTGTTGTGAATAATTTTTAGAGATCCTAGAGCATTCCGCCTCGGCAGCATATAAGACGAGTGGGAGAGAAAAATACTATATGGTGAATAATATCGAGTATAAATGCTGGGTTTTCGTTTACTTTTTGAAGATTAATTACAGTGATCTAATACCAAGTTTGGATTTTGTGACGTAGTAAATAAGATTGATTAAATAGATCTCGATGGTACTATTAAACAATTTTGACTTGATTGGTTGGGTATGATCATATATATTGACTATTGAGATTATTGGGATTTAGAATAGATTAAAAATACTCCATATAAATTGAAGGGTTAGAATAAGTATTTGATGGAAACAACTAAATCGACAAGTTTTTGTCATTTCAGCATTCATTTAACGTGTTCATTCTGGTACAAATTCTTCTGATATCTGGTCAATATATTCATTAATAATTACTTAGGACAATTCAAATGAATAAATTTTTTTGAATAATTTTTTAACAAGAACAATTAGAGATGCTATCTAATTTTCAAATATCAAATTATCACGTCACTACTGTTACACCAATTGCGACATTTACCCAAAATTTCTCTCCAATTATACTATTTTAAAACAAATTATTTAGCAATCCCACAATCTTATTATTTAAGCTTTGTTGTAATATTTTACTTTAATAGAACAATGAATTAAAACAGAATGATAGTAATAGTAATATAATAATAGTCATACCTAGCTAGGTAACACTTTTGATATACATAGGTAGTGCTACCCACCCTATGCCTCTATCCCTCTCAATGTCACTATCCAAAAATCCCATCCTCTATACAAAAACATCGACCTACGTTGCGGAACCTCTTGTATCATACTACAAAAAAATATTGCAATTCACGATGAAATTTTCCATAGTTAAAATACTATTTTTCATTGTTAATTATAGTTAACGATGGATTAACGACGGATCCGTTCCAAAAGTAATCCTTTCGTGACAAACTCAATTAACGACGGAAATTTTCCTAGTTAATTCGATGTCTTTTTATGTTATAATATAAATAATATTGTAATTAACATTACATATATATTAATTTTAAATAGATAAATTTTTCTAAATTATAACCTTACACTCTCATCTTGATCGATTATAATTAATGGTTATGACCTTAATTTTATCGTAATTATTTAATTGGTTAGGTTGATATGTATTTCGGATATTTCAAATTTTTTATTTTTTATTTTCGAATCTTTTTCACATTTTAAATTTTTTGATTAGGATCGATTTTTATCCAAAATTTTTTGAATTTTTGAATATAGAATTTTGGATAATAATAATATGGCTTGAATCTGATTGAATTTTAAGAAAATTTTGAATTTTCGAATTGGATTAAGCAAAAATTCGATCCAAAACCCAAATTCATCAAATCACTTTAATATTACAATATAAGTGAAATTCTCATTTCACTCGTAAAACATTCTATCATTTAATCAAAACTTGTGTTATTCTTAAATAGGTAAGTTTTTGAAGGACAAATAGAATATTATATATGCAAACACAACCCATAGAGAAGATTAGTCTTAAAAAACTATGTATAATTAAGAGTTGATAGAGCAGTCGGCTGCCCGGCCCCTTTACTGTTTACCTTCAATGCAACTGAGCCGGCAAATTTGGTGCCGATATTCAGTAAACAATTGGCCACACAAATTGAGAACCCACCAATAATAGCATATTTCAAAGTTTAATGACTCTTCATATAATGAAGATTTCTGAAGAAACCCAATTCAGAGCAAACTCAAGAAATTATTAAATTAATAACACTCGAATACATTTAAGTGGAGTCGAAAATATTTTATAATTTACATTCCTCCAAAATTGTAATACCCCGAATTTTCGATCCTAGGATTCATAATATCATATTGATATTATTAGAATATGATAGGTCCCTAATTCCCGATTAAACAGAATAATTATCCTCGCGATGATTTAATGAGTCTTGATGCCTAGGTTTTCTCTTAAGAAAAATGGAAAATAAGAAGACGATTATTTTATATTTCCATGTGATGTTGATTTAAATCATTATGTATATACATGCATACTTTTTATTTCAATGTATGAAAAGCAAAGTGCATATTTAGTTTAATACGTGTTTGTTTTTAAAACGGGCTTGAGCGAGAACGGGCTCGTAGAAAGGGCCGAAGGGTGGGCCGATTTTTGGACAAGCCTTGGGCCTATTTTAGGCCTCATTATTTAGTTAAATATCAGCCCAATTTTCAAGCCCAAGCCCACATGTGATCAGCCACCCTTATTTTATTATTTTTGCCAACATAATGATTAAAAGTGCATGGGAACTAGTAGAATGTGACCTCCAATGCATCCATGCATTGGTTGAAGCCAGATGGGATCCTCTGTCCCCGAATATTGTGTGTACCACGTGTACCACTCTTCATTTCTTTGTTTTATAAATTATTTTTTATAAAAATAAAAATTATTATTATATTATAAACTCCAATTAGTATTTATCATTGAAAAATTAAAATTAAAAAAATTATATACCCTAACTTTGAATTAATGAACCCAAATAATCTATTATTAATTCAAATAAATATAAAAAAATAATTATAAACCCTAAATGGATGAGTGAACCCTTGTTAATTATCTTTATATTATATAAAAGCATAATAAATTAAAATTGAATAAAAAATAATTTAAAAATATAAAGAAATGAAGAGTGGTACACGTGGTACACACTATATTTTGGGACAGAGGATCCCATTTGGGTTGAAGCCACCCCCCCTCTACCCTACCCTAAATTTCGTGCCCCATCCCTTCCTAAAGCCAAGAGTTGGCTGATAACTCTTCCCACTCACTCAATTTCTCTCCAAGAAAAATATCAAGGCAAGAAAAGCTCTCACTCTCTCCACCTCTCTTCATTTTCGTCCATCCTCTCTTCCCCCACTCCCAAGACTCTTCTCCCACCATTATCACACTCCATAGAAGCCCTTGAAGCCCCAAGAGAAGTATCAAAGCAAGGGAGAGCATGGGAAAACGAGGGCGTAAAGTTAGAGTGAAGGTTGTGCTTCGAGGGTGAGTTTTCTTTTGTCTTCTCAACTGAAAATACTTTAAGACCACGGATTTTTACACATATGTGTGCTATTGTGTGAGGATATGTTTTATGGTCTTGGATGTTTATTTTGGTAGAGTTTATTGGGTGAAAAATCGTGCATGAGGTAAAGCTGCGAATCTGCCATAAGCACACTGCTCCGGCAGTATTTTGTAAGGTGATTCCAACCGTCCAAACGGTGCCCAAAAATTCCCAAATTAATTATGTATCATCTTTTATATGTTTTCGATACTATGGTAAATTTTCAGAATATTTAGAGCTCTTATGATTTATTTATGAATTGTTAAATATCACTGCCCGTCTGGAATGCATTTCTGGTAAACAATCTTTGGGAGGCCATAAGTCACATTTCAATCGGTAAAACCCTTTGAAACTTTAATATGATACTCTAGACTCCCGTATCTTTCGTTTGAAACTGGCCTCACTATTTTTGGATGAGGGAAATGCCCGGTATAATTCTTTGAAGTCTAGTTCTTATTCTGTGTATCCTCCAGTAGGTTTTACAAACCTACGACTTTGAGGTGGCAAAGGCCAACCTAAATCTTTGATTCTCAAGCCCATTTTTATATTGAATATCCATTGACATGATTGAGAACTTATTTGTTCATTTGTAGAATTTGTGGTAAAGCCTAAAGTGGTTTTTCTGAATTAAACTTTGAATCTGCCGAACTTGAACTCTTTTTGTGCACTGAACTTTGGATGTTAATATCTCCTAAACCATGAATCTTCTTGGGGTAAATTCAACTGGAGAGTGTCACACTCTCTCCTTAGTTTTCGGATTGACCCTTGGAGTTCCCAGTGGCCTTTTGTAATGGGAGATATGAATTTTTAAAGAAGGCCCATTGACTTGGTTCTAATCTGGAAATCTGAAATTTTCAGATTTTTGCTTGTTAAGTACCCATCTTTGAGTGGGCATATCTTGCTCGTTTGAACTCTGTTTCATTCGATTCAAATTGAAGAATGATCCTTGAAATGTCTTGTTTCCAGAATGTCCTTTGGAACCTCATTTAGAGATCCGAGGCAGAATTGGTGTCTGTTGCAAAACAGCCCCTTAAGAGCTCAAGTTGTTGAATTATTTTCTAAGTTTGAAAGTTGGTTTTAAAGGATGTTTCATGAAATATTATGTATATGTGCATGACGAGTTTGGGATATGTTTTGTGCAAAGTTTTCATGAAAATGAGTGAGTTAACCTAGATAAGGCATCAAGATAAGCTAACGTATGTAAAATGCATAATCCCTAGTTCGATTTTGCGTAGTAAGTTCGGGAAAAGGTTGACCTAGAGATCCTAAGTAGACAACGGTTTTTGTTATCCATGATATGTGCTAAGAGTTAAGAACTCGTCTTGTAGGAATTGGTTCACAGGACGGTACCACCGCTTAGATCACCCCTCTTCCACACTGAGGATCAGGTGGGCATTATTTTCATATATATATCAAATGAGTTTAATGTTATATTTGAACAGTTATTTCATTGCAAAATCCTTGAACTGAAAATTATTTCAACTGTTGTCTTGCCATAAATGTTTCAAGTATGGTATGATATCTATCTGATGTGGCTTTGCCAAGTTATGTAATCGAATTCGGGTCTTGAGCAGTTGATAGCTATCCTGCCAAGGCTAGTGTACACCAGTGACCGTGAGTCATCGAGCGGGTTGGCCGGTCAAGTGTCCGTGAGAGGTGGCCACCTCTCCGGCACACAGTTTCAGATGTGATAGATTATGAGAACTTAGACTGCAGTCGAACTTTAAGAATCACAAATGAATTTAGTAAGCTTGGGCCTTTTAGCTAAAACTCTCTTGCTGTACTGTTTATGATGGCATGCAAATTTACAGTTTTGAAGCATGTATTTTTATACTTAGGCATACGTGCCCACTGAGTACTTTTGTACTCAGCCCTGCATATATTTCTAAATGTGCAGGTTGAGCAACTGGTGGTGGTGATGAAGTGACGAGCGGAACCCTTTTGTCATATCCTTATGTATTAATGAACTCTGGGGATACATGTCTTCATACATGTAATCAGAACCATATTCCGCTGCGTACTCAAAAGATTTATGTTATTTTGGCTAAGGCGGAGTTATCCGAACTTACTAGTTTATTCGAGTCAATATGACGAACCTTTGTCATATTATAAATATTCTTTTTGTTAATAATGATTAACTACGATCCTTCCTTGTTTAATTATTCCCCTTTCTACCCTGCTTCTAATCTCCCTCCCATAGTCACGGTTTCCCAGGCTCAGTTATCCTTAATTAAGGGCCGGTCGTGACAAAAACTCCCACTTCGCCATATTTTTCTTACACACATGTTTTCAGACCCTAAGATAACACAACTTATAATAACTATTAAAAATCGGTGTTTATGAGTTTTTTATAGTGTTCCACCAGTGAAAACATGTTTATGCATACGTAAACATCATAAAATACAAAGAAGAAAAGGAATGAAAAAGAGAAGAACCTTTTATTTGTTGTGAATAATTTTTAGAGATCCTAGAGCATTCCGCCTCGGCAGGATATAAGACGAGTGGGAGAGAAAAATACTATATGGTGAATAATATCGAGTATAAATGCTGGGTTTTCGTTTACTTTTTGAAGATTAATTACAGTGATCTAATACCATGTTTGGATTTTGTGACGTAGTAAATAAGATTGATTAAATAGATCTTGATGGTACTATTAAACAATTTTGACTTGATTGGTTGGGTATGATCATATATATTGACTATTGAGATTATTGGGATTTAGAATAGATTAAAAATTCTCCATATAAATTGAAGGGTTAGAATAAGTATTTGATGGAAACAACTAAATCGACAAGTTTTTGTCATTTCAGCATTCATTTAACGTGTTCATTCTGGTACAAATTCTTCTGATATCTGGTCAATATATTCATTAATAATTACTTAGGACAATTCAAATGAATAAATTTTTTTTAATAATTTTTCAACAAGAACAATTAGAGATGCTATCTAATTTTCAAATATCAAATTATCACGTCACTACTGTTACACCAATTGCGACATTTACCCAAAATTTCTCTCCAATTATACTATTTTAAAACAAATTATTTAGCAATCCCACAATCTTATTATTTAAGCTTTGTTGTAATATTTTACTTTAATAGAACAATGAATTAAAACAGAATGATAGTAATAGTAATATAATAATAGTCATACCTAGCTAGGTAACACTTTTGATATACATACGTAGTGCTACCCACCCTATGCCTCTATCCCTCTCAATGTCACTATCCAAAAATCCCATCCTCTATACAAAAACATCGACCTCCGTTGCGGAACCTCTTGTATCATACTACAAAAAAATATCGCAATTCACGATGAAATTTTCCATAGTTAAAATGCTATTTTTCGTTGTTAATTATAGTTTACGATGGATTAACGACGGATCCGTTCCTAGTAATCCTTTCGTGACAAACTCAATTAACGACGGAAATTTTCCTCGTTAATTCGATGTCTTTTTATTTTTAAAATTTTTTAATTATTTCTTATTATTTTGAGTTTACTTTTTATTTTATTAATTTCAATGGAAGGAATTTTCTTTTCAATTTTGTAATGTATTTTGTACTCAATCGTATACACTTTGGTATACTTCCCAATAGGTCACCCATGTTGATAATGCTCTAGTACTGCTGAATTAGAATTTTATTAAAGAAAAAAGAGCGAAACAACGAGAACCTAAAACCCTTGAAAGCACATGAAGCAGACTAATGGTCGGGCCTCATTAAAACCTTTTCAGGGAAACCCAAAAGGGAAAAGCCTTAAAAAGAAAAAGAGTGCCCGTCTATTAGGGATGGAATCGGGTACAACGGGTACGGATAGTGACTATCCATACCTATACCCACGAACTAAATGGATAGTGGTTTTTAACCACGAAACTATCCATGGATATCAAATGGTATCCAAACCCGCCATCCGCGGATACCCATCAGGTATCCGCGAACCCGCTACCCGTCGGGTATTCGCCACCCGCTATCCGTCGAATACCCGCCACCCACTATTCGCCGGATACCCGTCACCCACTATCCATTGGATACCCGCGATATAAAATTTAATTATAAATTTACAACAAATTTAACGGGTAATTGACGAGTATTTCACGGGTAATTGACGGGTATTTTCGCGGGTAAACGGGTTTCGCGGATATGGATAGTAAGTATCCAAACCCATACCCACGAACTAAATGGATAGTGAATTGCAACCACGAAACTATCCGTGGATATCAAATACCTCTCAAACCCACCCTAATAGGTTCGGGTTTTCGCGGGTATCCATTACCCGCGGGTAAATTGCCATCCCTACCGTCTATAGAACAAAACCAAAGAAAAATATGGGAGTGAAAGCGGAGTTGGGGAAATCTCAGAAGCTCCGGCCGAGCCATCGCTCCCAAATAACCCCGGCCTTCACAAACCCAAAAGAAAGTCGTCCCAATGAAAACACAAGCGTAGACTAAAGGGACAAAAATAATGATTAAACATAGGATTATATTAAAAATAAAAGAGAAAAAACAGCAGAACCTAAACCCTTGAAAGAACAGAAAGCAGACTAAAGGCCCATCCTCGTTAAAACCTCCGCAAGAGGAAAAAGAGTACTCGTCTAAAAAGAAAAAAGTGTTAGAAGCTGAGTTGGGAGAATCTCAGAAACTCCGGCCGTACCATCGCTCCTAGATAATCCGGGCTTCCCAACACAAGAGAGAACAAGAAGAGTTGAAGAAAACGCAAGGGAAAAAACAAAACCCAAACAAGCATCACCGATGTCTGTCATAGAAGGATCCCCGGCCGGTAAAACGCCGTCGTCGAGGCCCTCCTCCAGCCATCGATCAACAAAGGAAGATAGGCCAATCAGCCGGTGATACGCCATCGCTGAAGACCCGTCCTCCCCAAAACAATAACCTCGTACTGCTGTGCCATAAAAAGCAACCTGGATGATGCCGTCTTCAAGGTCCAAGCTCTGCAGCAGCCAAAAAAACCAGGTGACGCGAGGTGTGAGAGTCTCAGCCGGTAAGACGCCGTCGCTGAGCTCCCTCACCCCATCATCGGAACCAGACACACACTAGACGTATCAAAGGTCGGGAAAGGCAGTCAAATCGGCCGGTGAGATGCCGTCGCCGGAGACTCGTCCTTCCCAAAACATTCCATCAAAGAGGCCCAACGTCCCGGTGCCTAACTCCATCCAGCAGTCCACGAGCAGCAACCCCAAATACGCCCCCCAACTGTTTGAAGAAAGTTCGCAGTAAGAACCAATCAGCTCAACAAACTCCTGAACGCACCAAGAAAGAGGAAGCAACCCACGAACATCACTTTCCACATTCCTTATCATCACCCTGATGAGCAAGCTCCTGGCAGAAACCCGCCCACCAACTGCTCGAAGAAACCCCGCAGCAAAACAAGTTCGATTTAAGCCACCCGGACAAAATAAAAGCTTCCCCGAATCCTCTCTTGAAACCATCCAACGGAGAAAACAGTAGAGCCGACGTCTTTCCAGATCTTTCTTGAGAGCCGCATCTGGAACAAAATAATCCTCCCGCAGAGCAAGAAAGCTAACTCTCGGGGCAACCACCGGAGAACTCCGTGAAATCCAATTTCCAGCACACCGAAAAATTGTAAAAATTCCAAAGAACACTCCAAGATCCACCAGAAAAGAAACCAAACAAACATTAATTCTTTATACGTAAATGACTATGCGTATGCATGTCGAGACGAACAACTTTTTGAATTTCAGCAATTTCATGTGGCCACCATCCCTCATCTCTTTGATGGTTTGCCATAATGTCCGCCGCCGCATTACCTTCACGATAAATATGAGAGATTTGTAAGCGGAAAGTAGTGAGGATGTTAAGGATAGAGTGCCAAGAAGCTGCAAATCTCCAAGAAACATCTTTCGAACGCGTGTTAAGAAGATGAACAACATAGGTCGAGTCCGACTCTATCCAAAGATGGTGCCATCCACGCAAATTGGCAATTTGAATGGCGGTAATGACAGCCAGGAGTTCCGCCTCATAAGCATAACCAACGTCTCCTATCACATGGAAATAGCCTCTAACCCAACTCCAATTGTCTCTAAAAACTCCGCCAGCAGCAATGCGACCCGGAGTCCCCATTGCCGAACCGTCGGTATTAACTTTCATCCAAGGAGCCGCAGGAGGCCACCAATGCACGGAAATAAATTCTGGGGAAGGGGCAGTCCTAGGAGAGACGACAATCTTCCTTAACATGATCTAATCAGACCACGAATTACTCATGTGACCAATATTATGGCAGTTCATGTCCATCTCCTTGAAACAAACTTTAACCATCTGGAGAACTCGCCTATAATCAAAAGTTTTGTCATAAAAAACACAACTGTTACGTTGTCCCCAAATTGCCCAAAGAGCTGTAATGACACCAGCTTTCCAGAGACAATTAAGTTGCAAGCTAAGTTTAAGATTCCAAGCTGCCACCAAAAAGTTATGTATATCAATCTCATGGATAGCTTGTTCAAAGTTGAACCAACTGAGCAACTCTTGCCAGACCAAATTAACTGCCGAGCAAGACCAAAAAATATGGGAAATATTTTCGGCCGCTTTAAAGCAAAACGGGCAGTGATTCGGCATTTGAATACCTTGTTGAATCAAGCGGTCGTGAGTAGGCAATCTGTTATGAATGATTCTCCAGGAAAGAAGAGACCTCCGTACCGGAATATAAGATTCCCACAACTATTTTCCCCAGAAGACACGCGGAAATTTATGACATTCTTTGGCAAAAGCAATCGCCGAGGAAACATTACCAGTCATAGAATGCTTCCAGAATCTCATATCAGTTTCCTTCCCAATAGGAATAAGAAGAATGTCACAAACGACGTGTGGATACAAATTGATGAAGTCTTGAGTGAAATGCCAAACTCCATCGTAAAAGTAGTCTGAAACCGGATAATGCAGGTAATTCCACATGAAAGGAGGGACATGACACTTATCAATCAGACGATATCCAAGCCAGTCGTCGGTCCAAAAATTCGTGGAGCTTTCATCACCAATGAAAGAATAAGAATTCTCAACAAGATCTCCAACTTCCTCTCTAATACCCATCCATAACGTGGAAGGAGTCGTAAGACTTTTCGCACGGCAGAATCGATTAAGGTATCGGCCTTTGATCAAATCAAAACCAAAATCTTTCCCGCGAATAATTTTCCAAGCAACTTTCATGAGAAAACATTTATTCATGATTGAGAAAGAGCGAACTCCCAGCCCGCCCTCCTCTTTAATCGAGCAAACACGAGACCAAGCAACCGGGCAGGAGGGATTTTTGCGAGTGTCACCAGTCCAGGTGAAGTTACGACACTTCGAATCCAACTCATGAAGAAGCTGTCGCGGCCAACGGTAAACCATCATAGAATGCGTTAAAGAGCTTTGAATCACCGATTTAACCAAACAAAGACGTCCAGACATAGAGAGTTGGAGCCCTTTCCATCTAGAAAACTTATTCAAAATCTTATCATGGATAGAACGAAGATGAGCAGCGCGAGCTTTTCCTTTAAAAATCGGCACACCAAGATAAGTAAAAGGAAAAGTTCCCACCGAGAACGGAAGAATTCTAGTGATCGAACGACGCAAGGAAGTCGGGACTTTATTGGAGAAGAAAATCTGAGATTTTTCAGGGTTGAAACTTTTACCCGAAATCCTCCCATAATAATCCAAGATATTAAGAAGGGTCTGAGCATTTCTGTCATTGGCCGGGCAAAAAACCAAGTTGTCATCGGCATACAACAGATGAGTGGGGAAGGAGGAGTCCCGGCTCAAATTCATCGTAGAAAGATGACAAAGAGTGCTCAGAACATCTTCTGCAATCCCGAATAAAATCGGGGAAAGCGGATCTCCTTGTCGAACACCACGAGAACAACTAAAGTAGCCACACAGCTTACCATTATAGAGAATGGAGACTCTTGCAGAGTTAAGGATGACTTCAATCCATTTAATGAACCGATGGTCGTAGCCAGCCACTCTAAGAACATTCAAGAGAAAAGTCCAGCTGATAGTATCAAAGGCTTTTCTAATGTCGATTTTACAAGCCATATTAATGCCACTACCAGTTCTGTGCATGCAGTTCACGCCGTCCGATCCCAACATGATACAATCATGGATTGAGCGCCCGCTAATAAAACCAAATTGGTTAGGCGTTACATAGAGATGGGCGACTGAGCTGAGTCGAGGCGTTAAAGGGACAAAAATAATAAGAAAATGACGACCAAACATGCCGAAAGGAAAGAAACCAAAAGACAAAATCTCATTATGATAATACAGAATATGAGAAAAAGAACAACCTAAACAAGTCCGACCAAAAACCGGCCAGAGTTTAGCGCACCAAGGCTCTGAAAAAATTGGATCCAACACTCCAACCCGATGACCGAGTGATCACTAATTTCTTAGCAACAAATACTGCAACTAACACAGGCAATTGTAGCAAGTAAAAAGTAACCGAGTATCGTATCCACAGGGACTGAAAAATCGAAATCACTCTAGCTATCTCCTAAACAAACTAAAATAGTAGACATGCAAACGAAAATAAGGAGGATTTTATTAAAACTAAACTTAAAACGCAAATAACAATAATTAAAATAAGGTAAAAACTCAAATATTTAAAGACTCTGGCCCTAGGGATGTACTTTCACTAATCAACTACATGCATTTAACCTATTGATTCAATTACCAATTTAGTCCAACCCTGATGAGAGATCACAGAACTATTCACAAGCTTCTCTAACGAACACTTATGAAAGTAGATTAATTTACCCCCCTTCACATTCAAGATTCCAAGGAATAAATTAACTCCCAAACGTACACAAAGATTAGCTCCCTATAGCTTCACCTATCGCATTCAAGACTCAAGGCTACTACTATAACATGCATTCCTGAATCGGCTGAACAATTATCGCATTCAAGACTCAAACTGAACAACTAGACATGTAAATTATTGGCCAAATAATTCACAAGAAATTAAGCACCAGGAATCATGAATCACAAGTTGGAGGGTAAATTGATATCAATAAATCATACACACATAATTAATCAGCTATGTACAAACCCTAGGTTCAGATGAAAGAACTAGCTGGACATCATAAAATAAAATAAAAGAATAAATAAAAGAAAGCAATTGAAATAAATAAAATAGATAAAATCCGGAAGAAATTCTGGATGAACAGCTTGAATCCTGAATCTTGCAGGAAAAGAAATCTAATCTATGAAAGCATTAAAATCCTAAGTCTAAAACTGAAAAATATGAAAAGAGGTAAAGAGATGTGAAAAGATGTGTCTAATAGGTCAGGGAAAGGACCTATATATAGGCACAGGAGATAAATACAGTGTAGAACTCGAAAATACTGAGAAAATATAAAAAACCCGAAAATTCCCGAAAATTCGGAAATTCCCGTCGGGCACTATTCACTGCTGCGCGCGACTTTCTTGTTTTGGCCATAACTTTCTCGTCCGAACTCCGATTTGTGATCCGTTTGCGCTCACGAACTCCTATTGATAGGAACTACAACTTATATTTCTGGAAATATTTCCAAATTCCATCTCGAAAATACTGTAAAATTCATCAAAGTTCGAGCAAGTAACATAGTTCACAAGATAAAGCAATAAAAGCACAAAACAATCATCCAACACTCAATTTCCTATAAAATTAACATCAAAAGAACATTACAAACCATGGAAACATGAGTGTTATCAACTTCCCCAAACTTAAGCCATTGTTCGTCCTCGAATAATGAGAAGAACACAATCATAACACGAATGGGTAAGAAATCTAGCTCATCGATGCCTCCGAAAGATAAAGAATAATAGAATTCTCAAATCCTCAATAATCAAGCACAAAATTCACCAATAAACACAACCTATAGCAAAATCAACCTTGACATTCCAAACAATTGAATCTCACAAGGTATGTGTATCACTCAACTCTCAATTTGATGGAACGGGACGTGTATACTCTCATCGAATATCAATGCGATGCAGATCTCTTACCATAGGCTTGCCAATCGTCTACAATCTCCATCGCTAAAAATGTGCCAGGACTAAGATCAAAAAGGTCTTTTTTTCGGGTTATAATATAGGGACATTGGTTAAGGTAGGGAAATATAGGCTAAGTGACTTAAAATAATTTAAGAACACCAACCTTATAGCTTCACAAATCAAGTATGGAATAAATTCCATCTTCCTCCCAACTATGGGAATGAGATTCAGTGTACCACACTTTATGTTCCACTTTGTGTCCCACTTTCAATTTTATTTATTTTCTTATATATTTTTTCTTCAATTTCGACTTTATATGCTTTAGTTTAATTTTGTGATTATTAACTAGGGTTTATTCTATCAATCTAGGGTATATAATTATTTTTATAATTTAATTTCACTTTTATTAGTTAAAAATAGGTTAATAAATTCAAAGTCATGGTATATACTTTTTAAAAATTTTAATTTTTTAAAATAAAAATTAAATATAATTCATAGTATCATAATAAATTTTATTTTTATAAAAAATATTTTTAAAATAATAGATATAAGAATGGGACACAGTGGCACACATAAAATTGTGGGACACTGGATCTCATCCCCCAACTATGCCACCATAATCACACAACTCAAGGAATTTAATCATCACAAAACAGAACTAAACGCTCTTTTATGCTCTCCATTTACTTCCAACAAACAAAGTCGATTTTCTAACAAATTTCTCAATATACACTCGACTTCACACTTTTTTCTTTTTCTTTTTCGTTTTTTTTTCTTTTCTCTTTTTTTTTTCACAACCTTCTAGAGCTTATAAGAGCAAATAGTAGCACAATATCATCCCTTCTTTTTCACAGCCCACTATGATATTCACCACACAAAGATTCCCATATACTACATCACCCCTATCATCCAGCTAAAAAATAAAAGCTAAATAGGCTCAAAGTGGATAACAAAGGATAATTTTTTTGAAAATGACAGTGTTTGGGATAATAAAATGTGGCTAACAAAAGATGGCCTAAAATCATCTCCTAATCCTGGGCACAACAGCAACCTCGACACAGAAACCATGGCAAGTTCTAGAAGATCATCACATGCATGACAAAACTCACAATAAAGAATAAACTGTGTATGATAAACACTTATGGCTCAAAATCTCACAGGTTTATTCAACGTCTAAAAGTCAAGGTCAAAATCACTCTAGAATTATGCAAATTAGTTCCAATTATGCTTAAATCATCAAAGAAAATCGAACTCCAAATTTTTTTTCACAGAAATCATCATTGGCATCTCACCAGAAATCTAATGGAGCATAAATCATCTAAAACAAAAACAAAACAAACACACACCACCAACCAAGCAGGATAAAACAATAAAGCCAACAAAAAGATACAAGTGATACACATATCTAATCTCACCCTCCTCCCCCAAACTTATTACAGAACATAAGTTCGAAAGTAAGTTTGGAGGGATGATGATATGTGTGTCACTACTCACAGAAAACACATGCTCCACGGTGGTAATATGGACAAGGCGCGAGTTTCCGCATCTTCCAAGCTCAACACTGCACTAAACTCCCAAACAAAACAAAGAAAACAAAGAAAAAAAAAGAAACTAAAAGAAAGAAAACAAAACAACGAAAACGGTTGGGTTACCTCCCAACAAGTGCTTAATGTAACGTCTAGAGCTCGACGATACCTCATGACTCATCCTATCCCCACACGCTGGAAAACAAAGAGGGGCATCAAAATAAGGCAAACCTCTAAATACCAAAACACCTTTGAAAAGGTAAGCCAAGCAATCACACAAGCAACGATAAAGCTATCAGGATCATTCTGCTTCAAAGATATCTCCATGAACTTGGCCATTTTTTCGTCATTACGTGGCTTGGCCAAGCAGCAGGGGAATGGAGCAGCAAGCTTGTAGTTGGACCTGGGAGGAGCAGGAATAGAAACATGCTCTATAGCAGCAGAAATATGAGGGATGCTAAAATCCTCCTTAGGAGTAGGGGCTCATCAGCTGCTATTTTCTCAATCTCCTCATCTTTCTCCTCGGCATCCTGCAGCTTTGAATAAGACTGATGTTGTGCACGCCTGTCCGATTCTTCGAGCAGTCTTTCCAGATCTTTCACTATACGCCTATACTCTGAGGGACACATCAGTCAAACATCAAGAGCCATGAAAAAAAAATTAAAGAAAAGAAAAGCCTGAAATAATGCCTAAGTCCTATCAGGAATATTAAAGTAAATTCTACACAGTCCCCGGCAACGGCGCCAAAAAATTGATCACTAATTTCTTAGCAACAAATACTACAACTTAGACAGGCAATTGTAGCAAGTAAAAAGTAACCGAGTATCGTATCCACAGGGACTGAAAAATCGAAATCACTCTAGCTATCTCCTAAACAAACTAAAATAGTAGACAGGCAAACGAAAATAAGGAGGATTTTATTAAAACTAAACTTAAAACGCAAATAACAATAATTAAAATAAGGTAAAAACTCAAATATTTAAAGACTCTGGCCCTAGGGATGTACTTTCACTAATCAACTACATGCATTTAACCTATTGATTCAATTACCAATTTAATCCAACCCTGATGAGAGATCACAGAACTATTCACAAGCTTCTCTAACGAACACCTATGAAAGTAGATTAATTTACCCCCCTTCACATTCAAGATTCCAAGGAATAAATTAACTCCCAAACGTACACAAAGATTAGCTCCCTATAGCTTCACCTATCGCATTCAAGACTCAAGGCTACTACTATAACATGCATTCCTGAATCGGCTGAACAATTATCGCATTCAAGACTCAAACTGAACAACTAGACATGTAAATTATTGGCCAAATAATTCACAAGAAATTAAGCACCAGGAATCATGAATCACAAGTTGGAGGGTAAATTGATATCAATAAATCATATACACATAATTAATCAGCTATGTACAAACCCTAGGTTCACATGAAAGAACTAGCTGGACATCATAAAATAAAATAAAAGCATAAATAAAAGAAAGCAATTGAAATAAATAAAATAGATAAAACCCGGAAGAAATTCTGGATGAACAGCTTGAATCCTGAATCTTGCAGGAAAAGAAATCTAATCTATGAAAGCATTAAAATCCTAAGTCTAAAACTGAAAAATATGAAAAGAGGTAAAGAGATGTGAAAAGATGTGTCTAATAGGTCAGGGAAAGGACCTATATATAGGCACAGGAGATAAATACAGTGTAGAACTCGAAGATACTGAGAAAATATAAAAAACCCGAAAATTCCCGAAAATTCGGAAATTCCCGTCAGGCACTATTCACTGCTGCGCGCGACTTTCTTGTTTTGGCCATAACTTTCTCGTCCGAACTCCGATTTGCGATCCGTTTGCGCTCACGAACTCCTATTGATACGAACTACAACTTCTATTTCTGGAAATATTTCCAAATTCCATCTCGAAAATACTGTAAAATTCATCAAAGTTCGAGCAAGTAACATAGTTCACAAGATAAAGCAATAAAAGCACAAAACAATCATCCAACACTCAATTTCCTATAAAATTAACATCAAAAGAACATTAAAAACCATGAAAATATGAGTGTTATCACCGAGCCAAAAGACCTCCGCAAACAGGAGGTCAGTTGGGTCCCACCATGGGCGGATCTTCATAGGGGCTGTACTGGGCTCCAGCCCAGTGCAGCCCCAAAGTTTGCCCTATATATATTAAATATATTTAGCCTAATATTTATATAATTCAGCTTTTAGCTTAGTCCAATTATTAGAGAAAGATAAAAAAAATTCAATATAATAATAAAAATTAATTTATTCTTGTAGAAGATAGATTAATTTTTTAAAAAATATATAGAGGTAATTTTTTATATGCTTTCAATGTATATATTATTAAATTATTTATTATAATCTGTGATCGAATTTTAATTCTATGTCCATTAAAATTTTACTTGAACATAAAAATAAACAGTATGGACTACCCAGAAATTTTGGCTCGGGGGCTACCGCCCCCGAACCCCCGGGCAATACCTTCAACTAGTTCAGCCCTCCCTATTGACAAATTCTAGATCCGCCCCTGGGTCCCACCAAAGCATAAACCAAACACAACTGCCGAATGCATGTCCGCTTGGACCAAAGGTATAATCTCGGGGAAAGGATAATCCCATCAACCATCATCCAAAACCTGCCCCGCCATATAATCTGCCACTACATGAATAGAAAAGCCTGAAACCAGAACGAGAGCCTGCCTCCAACACCCTTTGAAGCGCCAGGGTACCTGCAAAGGCCGAGAGTTGAGAATATGAAGAATATACATGGAATCTGTCTCGATCCAGAGCAAAGACCAGCCAAAGACATAGGCGCGCTCCAAAGCAATGATAGTGGCAAAAAGTTCGGCCTCAAAAGCCAAGCCATGTGGGTGATACGACGCGCGCGCCCGTCGCCCGACGCGCGGTATCAAAATAATTTGTGTATGCCCTAGACGGACATTACACGCTCCTATTGCTCGCAACCAAATAACAGTCTTAGCAGCAAGTATAGGGTCGATCCCACGGAGAGTGAGGAACTACTTTACTCTTCGGGTGCACAAATTGAGTTGTCACGGTCTCAACCTGTTTATTTGCACAAGTAAACTTAAACGAAGATCAAATATAACAAGGGGTAAGGTTTACGGTTAGGTCATAACTGTTGTCAACATTTGTTTCGGTCATAGGCATACTAATGATCCGTCCATGATCCGTATAGACTCAAGGCGTGGCCCAAAGACATTGGGGCGTTTCAAGAGGCTATACTTCACACTTAGGATGGTTGATCCCATTGTGGTCACTTGGTCCGAAGGTCACACATTCCCCGGTCACAAAGCAGTGCTTCACTTCTCCTTAGATGGTAGTCATACCCGTTACTCACCAAGTATGACCCTCACCAACCTTCTCTCCCGAGGTCCCCAACTCTGCACTTTGAGTGACACATGCCTCCTGGACACAACCATTTCCGGCTTTGTCAGCCGACCAGTCATAGACATGCTACGGCGCCGAGATTGCTTTTCTCGTTTGATAACCATGGCTTTATACCTCGTCACAGTTGATGGATAGTCTCTAGAGAAGCCCAAGACTGAGGAAGGACAGTGTATCCCATCAATCCTTTCCCCACCTTCCGGATCTACAACGCCTTTTGTTGACGCTGCTTAGCTACTCGGTCTTGGGTATACTGGTTGTCACGCCCTGGTATACCTTGGCCTTTACTTGACACGGACAGCGTTTTACCGAACGGGGATCACCCGTTAGGCCCCTACTGCCCATGGTTTCGAACAGATCCTTCCGGAACCACGAGACTCAACCGAAAGGACAAATGCCTCACGAATGTTTACATATTGACAACAATTATTTCCACCCCTTAAACCTCACCAAGGGAACTACTCACACATAATGGAAAACATAAATGCAAAATAAAATGAACACATGAATGAAAGGAAATTTGAAATACTTAATATAAAAATACCTAAGGCAACAACCTTGGCTTTGTTCGTCACAACGGAATTGAAATACGAAAAGTAACTAAATTGTTTGGTGCGAAAAATATAAAAGAACTAAAAGTAAATTGTTTTCTTGGTGAACTAACAAAAGTCTAACTCTAGAAGAGCACTAAAAACTGATGTGTAAGTGTAAAAATTCGTTCCTCCCCCTAAAACTGCCCTCTGCCAGCCACACATGCTGAGGTTTATATAGCAGTTCGGTAAACCCTAGCCGGCAGACCAAATCTGGCAGATTATTTCCTTCCATATTTAGCTTGATCCTTGATTTGATTTGATAGATAATGGATCTCCAGCGGATTTGGGGTTGATTCCACATTATTCCAGATCCTTCCATTGCTAGAATTCGCCAGATGCTTCCATGCAATCTCCTCCACACATCTTTCCATATATAACTCCAGTTGCTGACTGCTGTTGACGGGCATGGTCATACTAGCTGCTTTCTTCGGTTGGCCTCATACCAGGTGGTACACTTCGAACGTTCCCGCGCCTCGAATGGTTCTGAGGGGTACTTCGTCGAGCTCTCTTCCTGGTTCATATATAGCCCATCTGTGCTGACTGCGACTGCAGTTATGGCTTTACCAACTGCTTCCTTCGGTTAGCCTTACACTAGGTGGTACACTTCGGAGATTCCCGCGCCTCGAATGGTTCTGAGGGATACTTCGCCGGGCTCTCTTCCTGGTAAGTTTCACTTCTGGATGTTTGGATAGTTTTGTTCCGGTAATGCCCATTCTGACCACATTTCATGCATATGCCCTGGACTGAGCCTTCTTCCTCCTGAATACCTGTTTTCTCTCCTAGAGGACTCAAACAAAACAAAAGAAAGAGAAAAATAGGGCCAAATGGCCCAAAAGTCGAAGACGCATCAGTGGGCCGCTAAAATGGAAACACCGTAAGACCGAATCAGAGGATCTACGACAAACACCGCCCCCATGAATAGTAGAATCGCCTCGAATAGAACCTTCCACATTGATTTTGATCCAGTCGGGATGCGAGGGCAGCCAATGAGCGTCAACAAATGAAGAAGGGCAGCGAGGGATACCTGAAACACCAAGACGCCGAAGAATCAGAAGCTCTGACACCAAATTGCGCATAGATCCCAGAGAAAAGTGAGAGGCCTCCTGAAACGCCAACTTCAAAACCATAATCACCTGATGAAGATTCGGGCTCAACTCCTTGTGAATAACATCATTGCGCACATTCCAAACACACCAGATAAGGGTGATAACACCCAAGCGCCAAAGGTGGCAACCTGTGGGCTGGCCTCATAAGATAAAGCATAAAAAATAAGAGAGGTAGTATTCTGAGCACCACGAAGAAAATGGCTGAACCAGGCAAATAAAATCTCCCACGCCTGTTGTGTAAAAGAGCAGGTCCAAAAAATATGATCAATAGACTTAGCAGAACGACGACAGAGGTAGCAAAAATTGGGGCCGTGGATCCCCTGAAGCGTACATATATCAAAGGTAGGAAGACGGCGATGCAACATACGCCAAACCAAAATAGAGAGGCGAGATGGAACAAAATGAGACCATAACCATTTTCTCCAATCGATCGTCGGAGCCGAGGGAGTGAGGTAATCATAAGTAGCCGCAGCGGTGATCTCGCCGAAGCCCGCATGGATCCAAGCACGGTCATCAGAATAACAATAATGTCATAAGCGACCTCTGGACAGTTGGTGATGAACGACGAAGTAAAATGCCAAACCCCTCCATAAAAATAATCGGCAATATACTGTCCAAGGAAAGCATGCAAGTAAGGAGGAATATGGAGATGGTCGATGATCCTATAACCGAGCCAGTTGTCCAACCAAAAACGGATGGACGTCCCATCTCCAATGTTGTAAAAAGTATCTTCTCGAATCACAGCGATATGGCGACGAACCCAATCAAATCGAGGAAGAAAACCAAGGCAACTTAGGATCCATGCAAGGAGTCAGGTACCGGCTTCGGCAAAGACCAAACCCCAAAGATGGCGATTTCATAATCTGCCAACCAAGATGCAGCAAAAACAGTCATTCATTTCGCAAAAATTCCTCACCCCAAGATCGCCAAAAAACTTAGGTAAGCAAACTTTATCCCAAGCAACCGAACAATGAGGCCGAGTGGCAACGCAACCCATCCCAATGAAATTACGGCAAGCTCTATCAAAAGCCGACAACAACTTAGCCGGCCACATGTACACCATCATGTTGTGAACAATCGCGCTATGAATGACAGAGGAAACTAAACAAAGATGTCTAGTAAGGGACAGCTGCAGCACCTTCCATCTGGGAAAATGAGCGAGAATCATGTCCTTGAGGTGGCATATCCGGAAGGAGGACACGGCCTGCAAAAAGAGGAACACCAAGATATGTAAAAGGGAGCAAGGCAGTGGAGAAACCAAGGAGGCGTCGAATATGATGTTGTCGAGCGAGAGAAACACCTTTCCCAAAAAACATGGTAGATTTCTCTTTATTAGAAATCTAACCCGAAGCCTGAGCATAGATGTCAAGAATAGAACCAATCGTGATAACAATGCGGTTGGTGGCTTTGCAGAATAATAGGACGTCGTCCGCATAGAGAATATGAGATGGGAAAGTCAAAGACCGTGACATGCGCATAGGAAAGATAAATCCATTAGAAACAACACTACAAACATACGGCTGAGCACATCTTCTATTATCCCAAATAAAATGGGGGAGAGAGGGTCCCCTTGTTGGACCCCCCTAGAGCAAGAGAAATACCCATAGGAAGTCCCATTGAAGATAACTGAAATCCTAGCCGAGCGAAACATCGTCTAAATCCAATTGCAAAAAATGGAAGGCAAACCAAAAGCTTGGAGAGCCACATCAATAAAGTCCTAGCTAATAGCATCAAACGCTTTCCTGATATCAACCTTAAGAGCAAGGTTGTTACCTTTAGTAGAGCGTTGGAGGTAGTTGACACCTTTCGAAGCCAGAAGAATCGCCTCATGAATGGAGCGACCCGAAATGAAGCCAACTGATTCGCAGAAACAATCTGAGAAGCTACAACATTAAGACGAGTAGCAAAAAGCTTAGTGATGGCTTTGAAGAAGAAATTTCCCAGAACAATCGGACAAAAATCCGAAATAACAGCGGCATCCGTCTTCTTGGGGATCAAGTAAATCGAGTTAGAGTTAAGGCCCGTCGAAATGTACCCGTGAGTGAAGAACCTGCGGATAGCGCACGTCACCTCATTGCCAATAATCGGCCAAGCAGCGTGAAAGAAACAACCATTAAATCCATCTGGGCCCGCCGCGCTATTCTTACTCATAGAAAAAATGCTTGCTTTGACCTCTTCATCGGTCGGAATACGAGTAAGATCCTCGACCTGAACCGTCGAGACCGTAGAAGGAATAAGGTGAGGAATCCAAGAGCGATCGGTCGCCTGAGCAGAATCCGAGAAGAGATCCATATAAAAATCAATCACATGTTGCGCCATGATGCTCTCATCCGTCACCAAATCATTCCCAATCTGAAGCTGATTAATATTTTGCCTAGAACGCCTCGCCTTAACCATAAAATAATAGAACTTAGTGTTCTGGTCACCATCATGAAGCCAATCAATGAGACTCTGTTGCCGAAGCATAGTAGCTTTCCGAGAAAGCATCGTGCTAATAGAGGCTTGTAATTGAATATCCTCCAAGTATCCATGCCTATCACTATCTGTCTGAAGGGTGCTAAGATTATCAAAAAGTTGATTAAGTTGGACGTTAAAGTTATCAAACACATCCCGATTCCAAATCCTAATATCGTGGTGAAAACGCTTCAGCTTTTTCATGACCACGACCATCGGGCACCGAAAATCACAATTGGCAGCCCAAGACTCGCGCACAATGTCCAAAAAACCTTCGTGCTGTAGCCACATATTCAAGAACCGAAAAGGCTTTCGAATCAAAGACATATCCGCGATGTTGCAGTGAAGGAGGATCGGAGAGTGGTCCGATCCAATACGCAGAGTAAGGGCCAAAATCGAATCCCAGCAATCAGCAAAGTTCGAGGAGTAAATCGCCCGATCAAACACAGACTCAGAAGTACGAGGAAATTTTCTCCTGTCAGTCCAAGTAAAAGGAGGGCCCGAGGACGTAGGATGGATAAAAGCAATCCGGTCAATGAACTCCTGGAACTCACGACAGGAAAGAGAAGGAGAGGAGCGCCTACCACTTCTCATGAGCGCCAAGAATAGCGTTAAAATCCCCAATAAACATTGTGTTGCCTGGAGCATAACTAGTAAGATCATCCCAAAGAATCTGACAAGTGACATAGTTGCAGCTAACATGTATAAACGCCACCGTAAAATCTTGATGCATGAAAGTAAACCTGAGGATGACAGCCTGGCCATGAGGGCTTGGCTTTCGTCGTCTGAGCTGGTGGAGTTGTTGGTCGATGATATAGATATTGATCCAGAGTTTTCAGCATCTCCAGCCATCATCGTTTTCCTCCTTGCGTACTTGCGATCTCTTTTGGCTTGCAGCTCTTTGCATTCTTCGGGTGAAAGTTCAGGGCAGTCTGTTTTGTAGTGCCCTTTCTTCAAACATCCAAAGCATTCCACATCCTTTAAATTGGTAGTGGATGATTTCTTTTCTTCGCTCCTGTCGGTGAAGTGTCTGGATTTGTGCTCTCTCTCATTTCCCTTGTAGTTCCCCCTGTGGAACTTCTTCTTGTACCTTCGAAACTTGCATTCCACATCCAAAGTTTTTTAGTTGGCAGCTGGTTGAATCCAGGTTTGTGCTGGTGCGTAACCGCGTACATCTGCCAATCTCCTGATGGAAGAGCACGAATGATTTTGAGGTTGATGTCTCGTTGATTGTACTTATCCTTCAATATTGACTGAATGTCATTCAACAGTTGACTAAATCTGTGCTCCATTTCGTCGATCGATTCATTCTTCAACATTTTGAATGTATCAAACTTCTGACAAGCAATGGATAGCTTGTTTTCCAGAATTTCTTCTGATCCGACGCACATTCTCTCAACCGTTTCCCACACCTCCTTTGCAGTATCGCACCTCATCAGCTTAGCGATGTGTTTGTCTGGTACGGTGCCGGAGATGATATTCTTGGCGTTATCGTCCAGTTCATCAAGCTTCATTTCTTCAGTGGTGAAATCTGAGCACGTTGAGGAAAGAAAATTTTGAAAATTTTTAATCACCCTCTTTAAAAGGATCTAGTTCAGCAGAATCGGGTCAAAGCAATTTGTTCTTGCGAACAACCTGCTCTGATACCAATTGTTGGGTCCCGGAGAGTTAACTGAATAGGTGTATGGGGGGAGGAATACACCTATAGGCTATTTTTCAAATTGAAAACACACAAACCAAAACTTTAGTTGGAAAGTGGGTGTAGACTGATACTGAGAAGACTTCAGTATTTTGATTTGAGTCAAGCACAGAGCTTTAACTGATATCTACGTAAGGCTTCAATCTAGGGTTTGTACAATATAGTAGAGTTACAAATCTTACTGGCTATCAATTGATTGATCAGTTAGACTAATAACTCAGCAATGGAAATTTAAACTTAATTCAAATAACCTTTAGAAAGAGTTTGTCACTTAATAAAATCATTAGTTACACTTTTCAGTTAAGCCAGTTCAGTTGTAAAACAAGTTTAGCGCAGATAAGGAATAACTGAAAGTAGGTAAAGAACACAAGGATTTTTACGTGGTTCGGAAAACAAATTCCTACGTCCACGGCCAGATGATTAGTCTGACAAACACTCTGGACTAATGCTTACGGGTGCACAACAAACCTTACAACTGAAAATCAAATTTTCAGTACCAACACACTGGGTTGGATTTCTCGCTCGCTTTTAGCACGCTAAGACACATAAATCCCTTTGTAGCGCTTGGCTAAGATCTCTGGAGTCAGAGTCCTGGTCTGAACTCCTCTCTACTCAAACACTCTTTTCGTTCGGTTGAAAAGGGGTTCGAAATCCACCAACTAAAATTACTGAGAACAGACTCTCAAGTAATCGAAAACTTAGGCTTTGGATAATACAAGGATTT
This sequence comes from Salvia miltiorrhiza, assembly GCF_028751815.1. Lineage (NCBI taxonomy): Eukaryota > Viridiplantae > Streptophyta > Magnoliopsida > Lamiales > Lamiaceae > Salvia > Salvia miltiorrhiza. The sequence goes on from NC_080391.1 coordinate 35,845,455, forward strand.
GCCTAAGGAAATAAGAGAATGTAGATAATCAGTGAACTGATTTAGGCTTTGGGGATTCTCTTCTTCAATTCAAACTTTTGAAGGCAGTTGAAGGCTAAGTTGCAAATTTGGCAGAGGTTCAGCTTGTGCGTTTGAATCGGTGAAGATTGCAGTGTTCCTCGAGCTCTATTTATAGACGAAGGCTTGAATAGATCCGTTGGCTGAGATGGTCTTCAAGAGTTCGTCAATTGTGAGAGTAAATTTGAATTTGGCTGAGGCTACAATCTCGTCCAGTCAATACATCAGTATCTGACTTTGTCTTTTCGCAGCTATTTTTAGTTGAGGTCTTCAATCTTCAGTCTTCAGTCTTCAGCAGTCTAACTAGAAAACATGAACTATAACACTTGAGTTTGAAAAGTTCGAGTCTATTACAATAAGAACTAGGTGTTTTGGTATCATCAAAACTAGGGATAAGATATTTCATTAAGTTCCCAACATATGATTTTATCCCGGGGGTGTTTGCAGTGGTTGAGGCCGAAGCAAGGGTTGTTCTTGAAGGTTGTCAGTTTTGTTTGTCGGAAAACTTGGGAGATACTATTATTAAAATCGATAGCCATATCCTCTTTTGGTTGCTCAACAAACGGGAGTTTGATTTTTCTTACTTGGGCAAGACTTTAGATGAGATTCATTCTGCTGCCGCCTTGTTTCAGCATCATTTTTTTAGTTGGACGCCACGCGAAGGAAACGTTATTGCTGATAGACTAGCCAAATTTGCATTGTGTAATCGTAGCCCTTTTACAACGGATGTGAGTTGTCTGTTAAACATTCCTGATGATTAGTAATGATATTTCACATTTTCCAAAAAAAAAGGGTACTATACATGAAATATTATCCTAGCTCACACTGCAGTAAATGTGACAATATAATAATCACGTGAATTAAAATAACCTCATGCATGTAAAACAAAGCACCATGAATTCTCAACATTTAAATTGTAAAAAAACGAGGTAGTTGGTTGACGGCTACCTCACAAGGCTAACCGACTACCTTGTTTTGTGACTAACTACCTATAGTGTTATATAGGAAATTAAATTTTCATGTGTAAAATGAATTTTAAGCTTTTTTTAATAAATAATAAATTTAATTCGAGAAATTTAATGTATTGTTTATGCAATAAAAATGAATAGAAAAATCTCAAATATTACCAATGATCAACCGACATCAGCATCATTAGTCTATAATTGCACAAATTTCTTACACATTTCTTACATAATTGTACTTGTGTAGGAAAAAGGCTTTACACAAAAACAAATATAAAACCATCAACATCCAAGGGTTAGACCCTTTACTTTAATTAATTTTTGGACATATGATCAAATTTTTAAAAAACGTGAGCATTTTTTCCATTAATATTACTCCCTCTGTCCCATTAAAGTTGGCCACATTTCCTTTTTGGTTTGTCCCACTTAAGTTGGCCACTTTCTAAAAATAGAAATATTTATTTTAGTTAAGTCCAATTAGTTCATTTAATTAAAATTTCCTAATTAAATCTAAACCCTATTTATTTAAAAACACACACACACACACAAAACACACACTAACACACGCACACAGCCAGCCCCCCTCCCCCCAGCGCCCCACCCCCTTCTCTCTTCTTCTCCGGCGGCCGACCTCGTTGCCGGCGGCCACCCCGTCCCCTGACCTCCCTCTCACTCTCCCTTGCCTCTGCTCTCTCATGTCTCTCTCGTTGCACACGCACACACACACAACGAAAAATCACCATGGGAGAGCCATCGACTTTTGCCCAGTTCCTAGCCGCTCTGAGATGGGTCGCCAAGGATGTCGCTGTCGTCGATAGCAGGAGCGGCGGAGAGGATCTGGCCCTCCACCGCCTCCCTCCACCTAGCGTCGCTCCATACCCTTCATTTCTTCCACCCCACGCCTCCTTCCTCCATCTCCTCACCTTCCTTCACCCGCCTCCACTTCCCTCCACCTAGCGCCGCTCCACAGCCTCCATTTCTTCCACCTAGCTAGCGCTGCCTTCCTCCACCGCCTTCACCAATTTGTAGATTTGTGGATATGATTTTTTGGGGTTTGTGAATTTGTGGATTGAGGGGGAGTTGGTGCATTTGTGGATTTGCTATTTTGGGTTTGTGGATCCGAGAGGAAGGAGTTGATTTGGGGATCTAGGGATTTAGAAATAGATGTCGCTGCTCTTGGATCCACCACCTCGCCGGAAGATATCCAGCCTCGTCGCCGGCGACCGCCTCCACCAATGGTCTGAAGAATTTATGGAAGAATTTCTTGGAGAATAGGTTTGGGTTTGAAGAATTTCTTGGAGATTTTCTGTCTGATTTGTGGTTTGATAGAGGAGAATGGAGCGACCGTCGCCGGCGTCGCCGGCGCCATCGTCGGAACAGATACAGTGAGAAGGTGGACCACACTTAATTAACTCCTTAATTTTGGTGGACCACCTCTAGTTAAAACATAACAACACCCTTCTTAATCTCTGTGCCGAAATGAAGGTAGCCAACTTTAATGGGACGGAGGGAGTATTTGTTATTTATTGATTTTCTATCTCAAGAAATGGACTAACATTAAAATGTGACATCTAGTTAAAGAAATGTCTTGACCTATTAAATTGGAACCAAAGAAATATGTAAATAACTCAAGATAGAAATTCTAAATTATGCAATTATTAAACTTGAGTATGTATTTAGTCGAGGTAGAGATGTAGCAATAGAGCTACATTATTTGATAATTAAATTAAATGCTCCTTTGAAATTTAGCGTCTTTATTCCATATGGAGTTAAGTCCATAATAGATGAAATTTCGTCACTTGACCAAAATACCTACTAATAATAATTATTCATTTCATTCCCCGTGCAATCAATCTATCTATCTAATAATAATAATAATAATAATAATAATAATAATAATAATAATAATAATAATAATAATAATAATAATAATAATATAACAACTACGAGTTGCCGAAAATAATAACTTCAATTTCTATTTTTTCACCATTTAATTTTAGAAAATTAATTTAAGTAAATATTATATTAAATACTCAACTATATTATTACTTAAATTTTACTATTAATATATTTGTTTATCATTAGTTACATTTTCAATTATATTATTAGCATAAATTTGAAAATTATGTAAACTGATGCGATCCTTGCCGGACCGTTCAAACGAACACGCAAACGGAAGACTTAAGAACGAACGATAGATGATTGATGATTCCAAAACCTCTGAATCTAACCCACGGAATGATATAGGCGATGGAATTCCTATACCCCAACGTGATGTTGACGCAGCAACTCGGGGACGATGAATGACACCCGACGAGGGTTGGTTGACTCGTCGTTAGGTCGATAGATGAATTCGGCTTGGAATAATCAAAAGGAATTCGAAAACTTTCAAGAGAGAATAAAAACTCACAAATTTTATTGATAATACGTGTAATTTTCGTCCATCACAAATAAGCCATATATATATATAGACAAAAACTAAACCTAGTCTAATAAGGGCGTGTTTGATGGGGTATATTGGGCTTGATAAATTGTATTTCTATCCTTTTCCTTCTGTTTGATACGAATTGTATGTAGTAGCTAAGGCTCGCGCTAAACCTCAGGCCCGCAGCAATTTGACTGTTCCAATTAGAAATTAGAAACACCGCCCACCCCCACTTCAGTAATCTCCCTCTGTACAGTATTTTGGATTACAATTCTCATTGTCAATTTTGTCCCTGAATTTACTTCAAAATCAATTCCCTGGTTGAATCTCGCCCTATTTCGCCATAAAGTCAGACGCATTTAGGAAGAAAGTTCTTCGAGCCTTCTTCACCTATGAACTGAGGAATGCTATCAATGCAACAGGTATTATAAAGAATGCAGCAGGTATTCACATAAACCAAAAATGCAGCAGGTATTATAAAGAATCAATTTACCTATGTGGCTATGTCAAATGCAGTAGGTATTGGGGTGTTTATTGCTCAGTTTCAATTTTTTTTTGCCAAAGGTATGCCCAACAAATTGATGGAGTTGAATCTCAATAACATTTTCGATTAGTTGAGGGAAAAGAAATTTACAGATCTTGTAACCCAAGCAATTCTAACATACAATCCTAAAAAACTCTATCATCAAACCTATTGAAAACGAAATGAATCAAGCAGCAATTAAAAACCCTCTACAATACCAAAAATCTAAAAAATCCTATAAAAAAACCTTACCTTGATGGTACTCATGTTGTTTATTTCGAAGATAGAGCAAATGCACGCCACGAGTTCTTCCGGAAAAGTGACTCAATTGTACAGCGGCCAAAATCCTCGTCGAAGAGCTGATTTCGTGTGAATTATGGAATGAAACTGAAATTGGTGAAGATGAACCAAATAAATGTATTTTAATTATCTGGTAAAAAATTCGTGCCTAAACAGAAAGAAATTGACGCTCATCTGCTGATTTTCGTAAATTGGAGATGAAGGATAGATTAGACTTTTCCATGACTAAGTGGAGGACAATTGCGTAATTTCAACATATAATCTACATCTTAATTTACATTATCAAATACATGTAATTCATATATGTATTTTAGTGGAGGCTATCAAACATTCAAAATGTATTATCTAGAGATTATTTATCAATTATCAAACAATGGTTTAGTTAATTAAACTCACCAAACCTGTATTACATATCCATTATCTGCTATCTATAGTTTACTATCAAACACGGCGTAAGGAAACAACTTAAAACAAACCATAATCAGTCAAACAAGGCCCTTATTCCCTAATTTTAGTGCATAACAAGCCCTATATATAGGGTATGCGAAAACCTAATCAAACTAGGTGAATAAACATGGAAAATAACTCCTAATCTAATAAGGAAACAAATCCTTAGTCAAAACAAGGTATAAAACTCAAAACTGACTCAACTAAGGCCCAATTTCAGCCACCCTACTATAACCCACGAAAATAATAAAATAAAAATAAATAAATAAACTTGATTAAATCAGCCCTCCTCTTGAAAGAGATTTGTCCTCAAATTCAAGTCGTCAATTCAAATGCCGGGATAAAAAACCAGATCTTCGTTTCTTGCAAGAAACGACTGTTGGACTATAGCTTTTCTCCCTTGTCCATCATTCTTCTTCTTCGGCTCTAACTCTAACTTCTCTTGAACCTTGAACATGAAGGAGTTCTTGTTGAAAATATCGCCATGCTTCACTTCTCTTCCCAACAACCATGGTTGCTCCAACCATTTATATGTAGTCATGCTATGGAGGCCCAAGTTACGTTGCATATGTGGGCTGATTTAATCAAGTTTTTTATTTATTTTTTATTTTATTATTTTCATAGAATATATTAGGGTGGCTGAAATTGGGCCTTAATTGAGTCAGTTTTGAGTTTTATACCTTGTTTTGACTAAGGATTTGTTTCCTTATTAGATTAGGAGTTATTTTCCATGTTTATTCTCCTAGTTTGGTTAGGTTTTCGCATACCCTATATATAGGGCTTGTTATGCACGAAAATTAGGGAATAAGGGCCTTGTTTGACTGATTAGGGTTTGTTTTAAGTTGTTTCCTTATTAGACTAGGTTTAATGGATGAAAATTACACCTATTATCAATCAAATTTTTGAGTTTTTATTCTCTCTTGAAAGTTTTCAAATTCCTCTTGATTATTTCAAGACGAATTCATCTATCGACGTAACGACGAGTCAACCAACCCTTGTCGAGTGTCATTCATCGTCCCCGAGTTGCTGCGTCAACGTCACGTTGGGGTATAGGGATTCCATCGCCTATATCATTCTGTGGGTTAAATTCAGAGGTTTTGGGATCTTCAATCATCTATCGTTTGTTCTTAAGTCTTCCGTTTGCGTGTTTGTTTGAACGGTCCGGCAAGAATCGTATCATAAACTTCTCAGCTTCAATGTAGACCACGTTTTTCTAGTTTTCTTAATGTTCTAGACTTGTAGTGATTGTCTTCATGTTCAAATAAATAATGTTAAATACTTTATTATTCTGATGCATGCGTAGGCAACGATCCTTATTTTGTGAACATCATTTTGAAATGAAGAGAAAAGAGTTTGAGAAACCAGTTCGGGAGGCGCTTAATTATCTTTCAGCATGAAAAACAAATTATGTTCAAAAAACGAATCTAGTTATAATAACTGGGCATTGCTCTGTGGTTCTGTTTTTCTTCTCTATTTATTTATGTTAGATAGTTGTTGAATGCTCTGATAATCAGATATCCTTAGTTGGCTCATATGACCTTCAGATTTATCTCGTTATTGGAATTTTGTGGATAAAAACAACAATGAAATCCATATAAATGTTTATTATGTATCCTAACACTTACTTATGATTAGGTTTGTCAAACGGTTTGAATTTGGATGCTCGAACCAAAATTTTCAATTAGTAGTATTCAAGCATCCTTGCTTCTATTTCAATTAGTTGAACTCAAACCCAAACAAAGGCATCATGTAATTGATACAATAAGTTACAAATTAATTTATTATAATTTACTGATTAGCACAAAAATAAATTAAATAGTTTCAAGAATGAAAACAATGAACAAAAAAGACTCATAGCCGCAAATCTTTCTCTAGAGATCGAACAAATTCTTCCTCAATCGATTAAAGCAATTCAAAATCCGTTAATGACTAATAAAGCTGTCACACCCCAATTCTTGAAGGAATAAACTATAATCGAGGTGCGACTAAAATCATAGAAATAAACAAGGGAAGAACCTTGTGAAATTCAGATAATAGGATAAAAAGGTTGGGCAACGCCCCTTTGAATGAAGAAAGATAGAAATCAAGTGATACTAATCAATCAACAACATTCTAAACTTCAGGATCACAAGTTTGGTTTCATGCTTCTGATAACCAACGTTAAATAACATAGAGCTAGAAGTTGAGAGTCTACGCTCGATAAGAAACATAATTCAGAATTTAACATAAAGGTCTTAAGTTAGAGAAACATAAGACAAATAAGAGCTAGTGCAACAGCGGAAGACAAAATACGGAGTTGAACCCTAGCCTCAGCTCTGCCCCGTCAGCACCGACCAATCAACCTGAAAATATTTGAAAGAAATTTTGGGCTAAGTACTAATGTACTTAGTGGGCTAGCATTTTTATAAACATTTCATAATCATAAGAGCAGTTTATCCAATTATACTTGACATGACTTAGAAGGTTTTAAATTGAAATAACTTCTAAGCATGTTAAAACATTTTATTATATTGCGCGCAATTGTCACACTCCCTTTCCGTTACTCGCTGTGATCCCGGACCTTTTAGCCACCGACGGATCCATTACTCCTGCTTTACTTGAACTGAGGGCGTAACCCAGCCAAGTTCCCATTTGGGACCCAATGCTCCGGAACACATCCCGTCGAGCACCCTTATAACGCCTCATATATGATTAGTGCCCGAATGGAGATCAACCCACCGAGTCAGCTAATAGGTGTACACAATTCTCAAATAACGTGTTAGGTCAAGAGAGAACCTCGATCGATTAACTTATGCGAGCCTTAAACAGAGCAGAGTGCACAAAATATTTTATCGGATAAACAGTTTTCATTTCATTGAAACATTTAAGCTCAATAGCTAAACCATACATTTGGAAAATAAGCCCACCTGATTAGGCAATGCCTGTCGTTTATTCTTAACTCTGAATCGGAATAGCACTGCTAGTCCTCACGATCCACAAAGCCTACAAGAAATCTATAATCTTAATAGGTCTCCTGAATCTAATCTTAAGTCATAGTGAAGTGCTTATCATCCTATGATTCACTTAGCCGGATTTTCAAAATTTAATAAATATTTGAAAACTAAATTCTTGAGTCAAGGACACCAACAATATCCTTGCTCGATTTTCTTAAATAATAAAACCAATTTAATCATAAATGATTCTATGTAAAATGTTTGATGCAAAATTAATTCATGCTTTAACTCACATAATTAAACAAATACATCTAATATATACACATAATAATAAGAAAAATATTACCATACAAACTTTTTATAATAATTAATCAAACCAATTAAAGAGTCAAATTAATAAACCAATCAAACTTAGTCAAATTGATTAAGCAAGCCCAACAATTAAGTAAAACAAGGACCCAAGCTAAAATGCAGCAGCCCACCTTTAACTAAAATTTTGGCCCAGATTTTAATTAAAAGCGGCCCATCATGAAGAAATAAAATAGGCCCAAATCATTTTCTTCTTCTTCTTTAAAACACACGCACACACACAATCACACACAACTCACACATCACACGCCTCCCTGCCCTCTCCCTTCTCCGGCGGTGGATGCCGCCACCGGCCACGCCGCCGCCCCCTGACGCCCTCGCTCTCTCTCTTCTTCTCCCTCTCTCTCGTCTCTCACACGACAGCACACACAATCAGGCGCCCTCTCTTCCCCCAACCTTAGATCCCCAATCCCAACCACCGCCCCTTCAAATCTCCGGCGACTGCACAACAATAGGCTGCCGTCGCCGAGCTCCGGATCCCCCTGATTTCAGGCACTCTAATCGCGGCCCTTGGCCTCGATTCCCGACGAGCAGCAGCTAATTGCCGCCGTCGTCGCCACCCTGCCTCCCTCCATCTCCCTATTTCTCCTTCTCCCTCTGTAAAATCCAAGATCCCCAATCTCCACCACGGCCGACAACAGCAGCTCGAAGCCACCGCTGACCGCCGCCTGCCCTCTCTCCCCTGACTCGACTCTCATCACAGCAAGCATACACTCAACATTCAACAGTCAACAATCAAGGCTCAAGTTCAACACAAGAATCAAGTTCGAATCTTTTTCCACATTACAGGTCTTGATTTATTACGTAAAACATTGTAAATGCACAATTATGTGGTATACAAGTAATGCAGTTGATACTCATGTATATAGCTATTTCTTATACTTGGAATTTTAAAGGTAGCACAGCTATCAAATTCTTTGTTTATGAATCATGTTGGCAAATGGAAGAAACTGGCGTAGAGGGTTAAAGGTTAAACCTTTTATGTGAATTTGGTGTAGTGATTTCTGCAAGAAGATGCAGATGTTTGATGGGTTATGCTTGGTGATTTCTCTGCATATGGAAGAAATAAGTGATTATTAGCAAGAATGCCAAAGCTGAAATTGAACAGAGAGAAGAAGGTCTTTACCGAAGGAGAAGAAGTCTGCTGCTGGGGAAAGAAAATGAATAAGGAAGACTCTTTAAAAAGAGTAAGGATTGAATAGATGAAGAGTACATGTTGCACAGTTGAAGGCATGGGGTGAATAGGACTAAGCATGGAGGATAGGGCTAGTGAACAAGAGGCATGGCTGCTGCCAAGACGTGTGCTGCAGGATTGTCTTTGCTGCTGTACTTGCAGCAGCTACCAAAAGGAGTCGAGTTGGATTGGGCTTGATAAAAAAAATAAATGACTCTTGGGTATAATTAGAACTAAGGTCCAAAATAAATCATCTAAACCCAACACACATACTCAATCAAAGCCTAATATAAACTTTAAAATTTAAATCATATATACATCAATGCTAACATATAAAATAATCACATATACATATAATCACTTTAAATAATATGAAATGCATAAAGATTTGAAAAAATGAATTTTTCAAAAGATTTTGTAAATCATTTTGTTGGCATTAAAATAAATTCATTTCAAATTCTCCGGCATAAATCATCATAATCTAAGTTCAAAACAAATTCTAAACTTAATAGAAATGAGCGGGGTGTTACATCCCTCCCTCCTTATAAAAATTTCGTCCTCGAAATTGCATATCTGGGTCATCTAGTTTGGATACTAGACTTTCATTCCACTCAACTCTTATGCGGCACTAAATCATATACGGCCTTAGCTTTTCTAATAGTGCGACATTGTTCTTCGAACTAGAAAATTTTCCTCAAAATCTGGTACGTCGTGGAAACATGTCTCGTCCTCTCCTGAAGATTGAAGAGGGATCTTTCTCTTGTTAAAAAGTATCGTAGCGCTGACTTGAGTAAGTCAACCAATTCGAGGATTACGTCAAATTCTATCATAGGAATAACATGTAAGTATGTCTAAATGTTTAAGCGCCTATATCGAGCTCTGAGTTCGCGGTGACGTCCTTAGTAGCAGTCTTTCATCGTCAGTTGTACTAACTTCTAACGTAGTTACGGACGATTGTGGCGTCAATTCTAATATTTTACAAGCAGCATATGAAATGAAAGAATAGGATCCTCCAGTATTGAATAGAGCTATAATCGACATGTCGAAAACATTAATCGTACCTGCCAGGTTTCCGTGATCTCCTGCCGTTTGGTGTTGGTTAATGGCATAGGCCCTAGCGTATTGCGGTTGCCCCTGATTTCCTCTAGGACCTTGGTTTTGTCGCTGTTGGTTTCCCGGATTTTGTTGTTGGGGTGCTCCTCCTCCCTTCTTTGGGCATGTCGAGACATAATGCCCGGCCTCCCCGCAGTTATAGCAGACGTTCATTCCTTTTAGACATTCTCCAGGGTGGAGTTTTTGACATTTTGGGCAAGGAGTTTGAACCATTGCTTGAGGTTGTGGATTCTGATGCTGATTCTGATTTTGATTTGCCACCCACGGCTTCTTCCCATTTCCAATGTTTCCACCGGTTCCTTCATTCCATTTTCTCTTTCCCTTACTACCATCTTGAGATGGTACAAATCCAAACTGTTCGGGGGATTTTCCTTTCTCCCTTGGCAGCAATGACTCAATAGTGAGGGCTCTGCTCAATGTTTGCGCGTAGGTGAGACCTCCTTGACTTGCTAGGGAAATTGCTATCTCGTGACGCAGTCCGTTTCTGAACTTCTCTGCGCGTTTCTCATCGCTGTCCACCAACGTCGGAGCATATCTTGATAGCTGATTGAAGGCTCTATCATACTCGGTCACAGTTCCCGCTTTCTGCTTGAGATTCCAAAACTCGTTCTGTTTCTTCTGTCGGTAACATCCCGGTATATACTTCTCATACAATTCAGCCTTAAATTCTTCCCATGTGAAATTCTCCCACTGTTCGTCAGTCATTGTCCGCCTAACTGACTCCCACCAAAAGTCAGCTTCGTCCACCAACTAATAAGTTGCGCATGCCACTTTATCCTCATCATCGCAACGGATGTAGTTGAAGATCCGCTCTATTGCTCTAACCCATTTCTCAGCATCTGTGGGTTCGCCCAATCCATCAAACGTTGGGGGTTTTTCCTTACGAAACTTTTCATCAGCTGTGCGATTTGGTGCTACTTGTGGAACAAGTTCTTCGGGGATGAATCCCCTACCGCGCCCACGGCCACGTCCACGACCTCCACCGCGTCCTCTTGGTGCACCTTCCATTCTGATTGACGGACGAGAATTCAGCAGACGAAGAAACTCATTCGGCATACATACATACATATAGATATACACGAGATATATCACTTCTATGGTGTAACCATGTGAAAGACTAGTAGTTCTATGTGGAAACTAATCTTAACTTAAGTGGAATAACTTAAGTGAAACCTTAATCTCATGACATTTCTTCTACGTTGTAACATATCTATGTTAAACGTTGCTATCTTATCGTTCCTTACTTAAATCGATCAAGCGGAGCTTTCACGACTAACATTTCTAAAGTATCCTTGGGTGGGTAGTACTCAAACGGTTTGTAAGAGACTCATCATTCATATCGTACAGGCAGTGGACCTAACACGATAACATAAAACTTTTCATTCATTCAATCATTTGTTTCTTTTGAAACCTTTAAACATATGGACAATAAATGCCCCTTTCATAAAAATTTTCTTAAGCCGGAAAGATTAATGGAATCTAACTCGACCATAAATTCATTGATTCGTTAAGGGCTCAGGTAGTCCCAAACACGACATACATACATACATTGGTTATATGAGTCAAAGGCTCAAAATAACAATATGAAAGCGATAAGCAATTCATATAACATCATACATTGAAAGCGCGCACTTCTTAAAAACTTTGAAAGCATTTAAAATCATTGAAACTTTTAAATCGTACCTTTTTGTTGCGGCAGTGTGACGGCGAGCTGAGGGTCAACAAATTTCTTAAAAGCCTAGAGGTACTATTCTAGACTCGACATTAGAAGCTTACAGTTATCAGAGACATGAAAGAAAACTTATGCTCTGATACCATTCTGTCACACCCCAATTCTTGAAGGAATAAACTATAATCGAGGTGCGACTAAAATCATAGAAATAAACAAGGGAAGAACCTTGTGAAATTCAGATAATAGGATAAAAAGGTTGGGCAACGCCCCTTTGAATGAAGAAAGATAGAAATCAAGTGATACTAATCAATCAACAACATTCTAAACTTCAGGATCACAAGTTTGGTTTCATGCTTCTGATAACCAACGTTAAATAACATAGAGCTAGAAGTTGAGAGTCTACGCTCGATAAGAAACATAATTCAGAATTTAACATAAAGGTCTTAAGTTAGAGAAACATAAGACAAATAAGAGCTAGTGCAACAGCGGAAGACAAAATACGGAGTTGAACCCTAGCCTCAGCTCTACCCCGTCAGCACCGACCAATCAACCTGAAAATATTTGAAAGAAATTTTGGGCTAAGTACTAATGTACTTAGTGGGCTAGCATTTTTATAAACATTTCATAATCATAAGAGCAGTTTATCCAATTATACTTGACATGACTTAGAAGGTTTTAAATTGAAATAACTTCTAAGTATGTTAAAACATTTTATTATATTGCGCGCAATTGTCACACTCCCTTTCCGTTACTCGCTGTGATCCCGGACCTTTTAGCCACCGACGGATCCATTACTCCTGCTTTACTTGAACTGAGGGCGTAACCCAGCCAAGTTCCCATTTGGGACCCAATGCTCCGGAACACATCCCGTCGAGCACCCTTATAACGCCTCATACATGATTAGTGCCCGAATGGAGATCAACCCACCGAGTCAGCTAATAGGTGTACACAATTCTCAAATAACGTGTTAGGTCAAGAGAGAACCTCGATCGATTAACTTATGCGAGCCTTAAACAGAGCAGAGTGCACAAAATATTTTATCGGATAAACAGTTTTCATTTCATTGAAACATTTAAGCTCAATAGCTAAACCATACATTTGGAAAATAAGCCCACCTGATTAGGCAATGCCTGTCGTTTATTCTTAACTCTGAATCGGAATAGCACTGCTAGTCCTCACGATCCACAAAGCCTACAAGAAATCTATAATCTTAATAGGTCTCCTGAATCTAATCTTAAGTCATAGTGAAGTGCTTATCATCCTATGATTCACTTAGCCGGATTTTCAAAATTTAATAAATATTTGAAAACTAAATTCTTGAGTCAAGGACACCAACAATATCCTTGCTCGATTTTCTTAAATAATAAAACCAATTTAATCATAAATGATTCTATGTAAAATGTTTGATGCAAAATTAATTCATGCTTTAACTCACATAATTAAACAAATACATCTAATATATACACATAATAATAAGAAAAATATTACCATACAAACTTTTTATAATAATTAATCAAACCCAATTAAAGAGTCAAATTAATAAACCAATCAAACTTAGTCAAATTGATTAAGCAAGCCCAACAATTAAGTAAAACAAGGACCCAAGCTAAAATGCAGCAGCCCACCTTTAACTAAAATTTTGGCCCAGATTTTAATTAAAAGCGGCCCATCATGAAGAAATAAAATAGGCCCAAATCATTTTCTTCTTCTTCTTTAAAACACACGCACACACACAATCACACACAACTCACACATCACACGCCTCCCTGCCCTCTCCCTTCTCCGGCGGTGGATGCCGCCACCGGCCACGCCGCCGCCCCCTGACGCCCTCGCTCTCTCTCTTCTTCTCCCTCTCTCTCGTCTCTCACACGACAGCACACACAATCAGGCGCCCTCTCTTCCCCCAACCTTAGATCCCCAATCCCAGCCACCGCCCCTTCAAATCTCCGGCGACTGCACAACAATAGGCTGCCGTCGCCGAGCTCCGGATCCCCCTGATTTCAGGCACTCTAATCGCGGCCCTTGGCCTCGATTCCCGACGAGCAGCAGCTAATTGCCGCCGTCGTCGCCACCCTGCCTCCCTCCATCTCCCTATTTCTCCTTCTCCCTCTGTAAAACCCAAGATCCCCAATCTCCACCACGGCCGACAACAGCAGCTCGAAGCCACCGCTGACCGCCGCCTGCCCTCTCTCCCCTGACTCGACTCTCATCACAGCAAGCATACACTCAACATTCAACAGTCAACAATCAAGGCTCAAGTTCAACACAAGAATCAAGTTCGAATCTTTTTCCACATTACAGGTCTTGATTTATTACGTAAAACATTGTAAATGCACAATTATGTGGTATACAAGTAATGCAGTTGATACTCATGTATATAGCTATTTCTTATACTTGGAATTTTAAAGGTAGCACAGCTATCAAATTCTTTGTTTATGAATCATGTTGGCAAATGGAAGAAATTGGGCGTAGAGGGTTAAAGGTTAAACCTTTTATGTGAATTTGGTGTAGTGATTTCTGCAAGAAGATGCAGATGTTTGATGGGTTATGCTTGGTGATTTCTCTGCATATGGAAGAAATAAGTGATTATTAGCAAGAATGCCAAAGCTGAAATTGAACAGAGAGAAGAAGGTCTTTACCGAAGGAGAAGAAGTCTGCTGCTGGGGAAAGAAAATGAATAAGGAAGACTCTTTAAAAAGAGTAAGGATTGAATAGATGAAGAGTACATGTTGCACAGTTGAAGGCATGGGGTGAATAGGACTAAGCATGGAGGATAGGGCTAGTGAACAAGAGGCATGGCTGCTGCCAAGACGTGTGCTGCAGGATTGTCTTTGCTGCTGTACTTGCAGCAGCTACCAAAAGGAGTCGAGTTGGATTGGGCTTGATAAAAAAAATAAATGACTCTTGGGTATAATTAGAACTAAGGTCCAAAATAAATCATCTAAACCCAACACACATACTCAATCAAAGCCTAATATAAACTTTAAAATTTAAATCATATATAAATCAATGCTAACATATAAAATAATCACATATACATATAATCACTTTAAATAATATGAAATGCATAAAGATTTGAAAAAATGAATTTTTCAAAAGATTTTGTAAATCATTTTGTTGGCATTAAAATAAATTCATTTCAAATTCTCCGGCATAAATCATCATAATCTAAGTTCAAAACAAATTCTAAACTTAATAGAAATGAGCGGGGTGTTACAAAAGCAATACATATTTGTGCTGACACAAATATAATATTCATTTTCTCGTATTATATATGTGATTTCTTATATCCCAAATTATTGTCTCTTACACAAATTCAAGAAAAGCAATAGAGTTGTTGCACTCAATTTCATTCCATATAATATAATTGCCTTCAATTGCAACACCGCGTTCATACAACAATATTATTACTTGTACATATTTTAATGCCATGATTGATTATAGGAGATTTTAATTTCATTCCATGATTTTAAAGACATTCAAAAATATCACACACAAATACACAAAGAGATAGTGGGGCGATGGTCAGGCCGGAGCTCCGTGTGCAGCCATGCTTATTATTTTCTTTTTATTGGGGCTTTACCTCTTGGGTGATGGTTAGTCCGGAGTTCGAGTTGGTTTAGCCTCATTTTTGTTTGTTTCTACGTCATAGATACTCTTTTTCCTCCTAAAGGCTTTCTCCTTCATGGGTTTTCCTTTGTGGAGACCGGTTTTAATGAGGCTCGACGCTTAGTTTACTCATCTTGCTCTCAAGGGTGTTCTTAGGTTTTTTTTTTCTTTTCTCAATAAAATTTTATTTTGATAATAATACATAAAGAGATAGATATTGGGAGAGTCATATCAAGTGACTCAACTCAAAACACCCTATGAATTGACTCGCAATCGCACGAGGTCAAATGTAGTGGAATAAGTTAACCCAAGTCGTACTCTCAAGTAAGGCTCAATAGGGCGATCAATTATGTCACACACAGAAAGCAATAAATCCTAACACTCTAAATAATAATTGGGTCTAACACTTCTAACTCTCCTAACATGCGTAATTAAATTAACTGCAACTCTTAAATTTAAGAAATGCAGATGCAGAATGATTCATAACAGTAAAACCAATATTTAAACCCTAGGCAATGACTAAACGATAAACAATACTGAATTCTAAGAAATTAAATCACTGTATATAAATAACTTCTAACCCTAAAAAGATAACAAACCGATAGTTACAAATGAAAGCGTAACATATCTCAGTCATAATCATGGAAATGGATATATTAATTAAGAACATAAAATGAAATACCACAATAGTGTCAATGGAACAGAAACCAAACTCTCCAATCCTTACAGCGTTTAAGGAATCGAAAATGAAAAACACTGAAGAAAGCAAACCCTAGAACAAAGAACTGAAATAAATGGATATGAAACTGCTAAGTGTTTGTGGTGCCAGAACGTGACAGAGATAGTGTGCCATAGGAAAATGAGAAATCAGCCATTTATATTCTAGGCGTGAGAAAGCACACCCAGCGGGCACTGGGATTTGTGGGACTGCGAGGTTGAGATGGCACAGGGCAGCGGTTGCTGGATATCGCGAATCCCAGCAGGCGCTGGGATTGTGCGCGACGGCTAAAAATGTTGATGCGGCCGCTAGGTTGGAGGAAGCACACCCAGCGGTCTCTGGGTGCTTAGCGCGAGCGTTGGAAACACAAGCGGAGTGGACAGGCGGAGCCTCCAGCGGGCGTTGGGTTGGTGTTTGGCGTAGAGCGGCCGCTGGGTATGCTAGGGGGTGTTCGGAGAGTTGGGTAGGTATCCAGCGAGCACTAGGAACAGCGAGCGAGCGTTGGAACACGACCCGCGAGCGCGGGCTTCGCCCAGCGAGCTCGGAAATGCAACTGACAGCCGGACCTTCATCATTTCTCCAAAAAAAATCTCTTAAGTCAATTACTTTCACATCAACTTCAAACTCCTGCCAAAAGTAATCCATTAATCACAAATACTAAATATTCAAGCATATTTAAATCAAAATTATAATCACAAATCCCCCAAAATAGTAACAAGTAAGAATAAATCATCAAGCACTACCTTGAAACAGCAGGTTAACTTCAATTCTTGAAGTTGATATCATAATGATAAAATATAAATGCATGAGCCTGAGGCAAAAAGTTTCAATTTCGAGTCAAACATCACGTAATCTTTAAATTTATTTGTTTAACAATAAAAAAAGAAAATGCATGACAAGAGAGATGATGAAATGAACAATGTAAAATAGAGTACAGAACCAAGTGAAAATTAAGAGTTAAATTATCATACCCTTAATTTATTATGTACATGATCAACATTTCATCTAACGCGTGAGAAAGAAGTGGATCATAGATTTGTAAAAAAATTATTTAATTATGATATGATAGAGGTTGTTTGTTAAAAACAGAGACGATAATGTGAAGAAGTATGAAGTTGTGCCAATAAATACTGCGGTTACATAAGAAGAACAACAATGTATGATATATTTATTCCACATTAGCAGCTAGATAAAACAAATATGAATAATAGATTATTTGATATAATTTTTACACTTGAAACGTACATAAATTACTTTGTAGTTTAGATATAATCGGCGATGGGGAAGGCATTGTGTAAGAAAGTTAGTTAAAAATTGTTCAAAATATGAGAAAATGGCAATAAAGGCGAACTCAATTCACTTTCATGTACTGTAGGTTTGAAAATTTTAAAAAAATGAGGTCACGTTTGTGTGTTATAAAATATCAATACGAAGGCAAAAAAATTCATATTTATGTATATTGTGCACAAAAAACATTAAAAAGCCAACGGACACAAAAGCCTTCGAAAAACCCTAGCCGTCTGCAGAAGCCGCGCGGAATTTTCACGCGAGGCTTTCGCATGGAATTTTCAATACAAAGGCAAAAGGCGCGTGAAAATACCGCGCAGCTTTTGCAGGCGGCTAAGGTGTTAGGTCCGGGGGGTCTCGAATAGGTGTATGCGGGGGGGGAATACACCTATAGGCTATTTTTATGACAATCTACTAACCTCAATCAGAGGGATCTCAGTCAGAGATTAAAACGAAACTTTACACGCAAACTAAGACTCCTGTTTTACTGAAATCAGTTTTGACCAACAGGGTTGACGACTGATACTGAAAGCTCTTCAGTAAAGAGTTATCAATAAAGTTACTGGAACTTAACTGATCCAAGTAAGGGCTTCAGTCGTGTTTGCTAAGATAGAGATGATATCGTTCTTCCTTACTATCAGAGGATAGTTCAGTCAGATTGATATCATACGCAGCGGAAATTAAACTTAGTTTCGCAATAGCCTCGGTGGAGCAAGTTGTTGGATTAAGGTTTCTCTTTGCTGTTAGTCAGTGTTCAGTTTTATCAATTGAAATAGCACAAGTATGAATGTAAAACTGAAAGCTGTAAATAGCACAGAGACTTTTACGTGGTTCAGAAAAACCCTTTCCTACATACACGGCTGGTTGATCAGACCAACAATCCACTCCGCAAGTGCTTGCCTGGTGCACTGCAAACCGTACACGTGTGCTTGCCTGGTGCACACAACCGTAAACTGAAGATAACCCCTCTTCAGCACCCACACACCTCGCGTAGGATTTCCCTGCTAAGCACACCTCGTGCTCAGACTTTTCACTCAGAGTTCAGAGTACCTTCCTGAACTCCGAATCACTCAAACACTCTTATGGGGGAGAGGTTTAAACGAGTTCCAACTATACTTACAAAGAACAAGTTCTTTGAAGCAAGTTTGACCTTTGGCTTCTGGGTAAACAGATATATGCCTAGGGTCTAAGAGAATGTATGTAATCAGCAGTGACTGATTTTGGCTTTGGAATTCTCTTCTTCGATTCAAGCTTTGGGCGTTTAAGCTTTAGGCTGAGTAGCTATTTCGGCAGAGCTTTAGCTTATGTTGTTGAATCGGTGAAGATTGAAGTGATCCTCGAGCGCTATTTGTAGGAGAACTCTTGAATAGATCCGTTGGCGTAAATCGTCCTCAAGATTTCTTCCGTTGGAGAGCAATTCGAATTTGGGCTGAGGCTTCAATTTTTGAGGTTCCTTGTCTGTGTGGAAACGGCTCTCTTTGATGGACAGGAGATGTGTCATCTCTGAAAAGTAACCACCAGATAGGAATGACCTCTGTAGAGATAAGATATTGAGATCTCTGCATTTAATGCGGCTGTACTTGTGCGTACGTGGATTCCTCTGAACGTTGGAAGATCAGTCCTAGGAGGAATGTTCAACTGATACTTGACTCTAGTTTCAGTCCATTGCGCGCATTAAATAATCAGTCTTCAACTGATTCTTCAACTGATACTTCAGTTGGTATCTGCAGTCTTCAGTCTTTAGTCTTCGTTCTTCAGACTTCAGTCTTCAGTCTTCGACACCGCAACTAAACTAGAAACGAACTCTAAAACTTGAGTTCAAAACGATTCTAGTCTATTACATATAAGTCTTATGAATTTTGGTATCATCAAAACAAGGATTAGGATATTCCACAAGGTTCCCAACAATTTCCCCCTTTTTGATGATGCCAAAACCACATAGCAGTTCTAGACAGCAAAAAGACTGAACTCACAGTACAAGTTCTAAACAAGGGGTGAAAGCAGTTCCCCCTTAACAATAGTTCCTAACAACTTGTACTTAGAGCAAGAACGAAAACAGTTCTAAAAACAGAACTAAAAATAAGACAGAAAAACCATAATCAGAGCCTGGACAAAGAGTCATTGTCTTCAGGTTGAGATCAATAAGAAGTTGTTCTTTCTATAAAGGAAAGACTGATAAAATATCAGTCTAAATTACAACTTGAGAGCAGAAAGAAAACAAACATTACAGAAGACATTCAACAGACTCAGGGTTTCTGATTGTAGAGTTTGAAGACTTCTTTCCATACCTTTCTGGCATTATCGGAGTCTGGATGAAAGTTTCAAATCCTGCAAACAGTTCTGACTTCTTTCTTGATCTTTTCTCTGTCGACTCCATTCCTGAACCTTGGTGGAGTCACTACTTTCTTCTGAGGGTCAGGTATGCCTTGTCCATAATCCTTCTGAGCTTCCAACATTTGACGAACAGACTCTCGTTCTTGCAAATGCATTAGGAAGTACTTCCAGGCTTCATACCTGCGCTCCTTGTCGCCTTGGATACTTGCAAACACCATCCATTTGGTGTAGCATTCCTTGACTTGTTCCCACCAATCATTCAACTCTGACGGTATCCATTTATCTGGTCGCTCAAACTTTTCCAGATGAGATACAATCAATCCATTCTTGAGATAATGTTCAAGCTTTTGACTTTCCTTTAGAGTTGAAATGAAGTCGACAGTTTTCTTCTTCTTTAGTTCTGCTTCACTTGAAGAGCTTTCTCTGCTTCTCTTTCTGTTGGCTTCAACTGAGGCGAAAGTGGGGGCAACCCTTGCAGTGATTTCTTCAGCCCTGTTTTCCACCCTGTTGAAAACAGAGGGGAGCATTTCCGCTTCTCTTTGCATACGCCTCAATCTATCCTCTTCCCCCTTTTTGGCATCAGCTGGAGGAAGTCGGCTTTGTAACTCTTGAAGATCATTGAGCATCTTCTGAACGAGAGCAGAGTCAGGAGATTCTTTGGTTTGTTGAAGTTGCCTTTCCACCTTTGGCAGTCGGTCCATGATAGGCTGTACTGTCGTTGCAATGAGTTCCTTGACCTCGGTTCTCGGCATGAACATCTTTAGGAACTCAAGTTCCATTTCCTGGAGCTTTGTAGTTAGACTAACGTATTGCGTCTTCCGTTCAATCTCTGATTCGAGAAAGAGGGTGTGCAATTCCGTGTGATCCTTCCGAATTTTGGGGATACCAGTCTTTGGATCAAGCATTTCAATCTTATAATCGATCAGAGCCTTTATCTGTGCCTTTTTCTGTGCCTTTATCCACTGTTTGATTTCATTAATCAAGCCAGCATGATAGACCATGTCTGCTGTTGCCTGTTTCTCGACTTCTTTGAGCTTCTTCATGAACTTTTTACCATAGATTTGCTGTAGTTCGAGCTCGTGCTTGAGTGAGTCGATTTCAAACCTTTGATCAGCAAGCTGTTTTAGCAGTACATCCATTGGTCTTTCTTCATTTTCAGAGAATCGTAGTAGATGTCTGCACGGCCGATTATGTTTCCAGACGGTGAAGCGCTCATCTGTTTCCGCATCCGAATCAAATAGAATTGGTACTTCTGCGCGAGGAAGCTCTACGTATTCTATTGGAACTTCTGATTCGTCAGGATAATTCTGCTCTTGCTGACGCTCTTCATTAGTTTTGGATGTGGAGGCCTCTGCTTGACTGGTTGGATCAGGGCGATCTGTTCTTTCTTCGATAGATTGTGGAATTTCTTGCTCTTGACTAACATCAGTGTTCAAGAGTGTTGATGAAGTCGGAGGAGACTGGAGGATGTTGTCAACTCGTTCTTCAGAAATTGGACGATCAGCGTTGTCTGCTGATCTCTCTTCTTCTACTGAAGGAGGAGCATCAACTACACTGATGCTAGTCTGTTCTGCTTCAGCAGGAAATGTTGGATGAGCAGATGTTAGCTCCGGTTGACTGGTTGAGTCAGTCATTGGTTGAACATCGGTGGCAGTGTCAGCAGTAGCTTCCGCCGGTTGTGGAGTCTCATCAATAGGAGAGCTGTGAGCTGCTGTAACTTCCTCTATGATGAGAGGCTCGTCCAACACCTTTGATGTCCCGACATCGTCGTTTAGTGACAAGAGGCATCTGAATTGTTTGGAGGAATTCAAGTAATTCATGGCAAAACTGTCAAAGTCATGAATTACGTCCCAAACATGTTCAATTTGGAATAGGCTGATCAGGGAAGCCTCTTCCATCCCAAACGAGTCTTCAGCTTCAGGGCTGTGAAGACTGTTGATTCTTGGACATGGCGCTGTCTTCAGAAGAGTATACGTGAGAAGTCTATGAAGGTCCCGGTAGACTTCTAAAGACGTATTAACATCACCAATTATGCGTCGAAGGCGATTGGTGGCAATTTGTTGAGCTTCAGACTGAAGTTCAACAGCTTCTTGAGTACCTTTGAAGATAAAAGTGGAAGCTAGTTCTGGTACAGTTTCCACAACTGCTTTGCCTTTGGATCTTGGAGAGAGTTTCCAAGGCATCTTGGTAGGTACTGATGGTTTCTTGGGGAGGGTGGTACGAACACGCCGTGGCACATTCGTGCGAGGATTTGACGGAGGTGAATCAGGGGCTTCAGAATCAGATGATGGAGGAGAAGAAATGTTAATTACCTTCGCCTTCGAGGAAGGTTTGGGATCTCTTCTGGCCAATTTGAAGAGACGTAGGCTGTCTGTGAATTCGATCATCTTAGGCCATTCCACAAATTTATGCTTCTTTGTCCCCTCGATGATGATCTGGGATACCCTGTTCCCTTGTCGAACCATCGTCGCTGGCCTTGTGTTGTGAGCCTCATTGTAAAGAAGCTTCAGGTAAGCTTCTTCCCAGTTGTAGCATTCTTTCTTCATAAGAGCAGCCATTACATTCTTCTGCGGTTGAGAAGCTTTGTCGGGAGTCCCTGTAGCACCTATCCAGCATTTCTGGATAATTTTGCCCAACATGGCAAACTCTGGATGGAGATGAGAAAGAGTGACTTGACTCTTCGTTGATTCTGATTTATCCTTCAGTGCAATCTTGAGAGTTTCATTTGCATTATCATCAGTCAATAAGGAGAGGAGATATCCGTTGTTTGGGAGATTGAACAATTCCCTGACAATCTCAGAGACGTTGAGAGTCTCTTTTCTGCAGTTTGCTCCGTTGATGATACTGACTTTAGAGATTAATTCTTCGGAATCGTTGAACTTGAGATTCCTGTAGAATTATCTGACAGCGTCCTCGAGTAGATACTTTGGTTCACTGGTGATGAATTTCATCCAACCGTTATGGTGAAGAATTCCTGATACCTTTGAGTATTCCAGCTTCTCTTTAAAGGATTCCGCGTGAACCGTCTGCTCATATCTGACCTCTTTCTCTCTTGGAGCTTCCTTCTCGTTGTCAGTTTTCTTCATGGTAATTTTAGCCATTTCGAATGAGAAATCTATTGAAGAGAAATTGCAGGAAGTGATCTCACAGTAGAGTGCTGTGGATTTGAATGTTAGAGAGAGAGAGTGCAAAAGTGATGGAGAATGAGGAATGGCAGTAATGGAGAAAGTGTGATCGTGGGAGATGAACAGTTTCCTAGGGCAATTGAAAAGACGTGGGCGGTTTGAAATCTGCGCGCCAACTTAATTATAATAATTTTTGACGTCCGTAATAAATGCTCGTCAGACAAATGCCTAGAAAGATGAGATATAAACTGATATAGAATATTTGTCATAATCTCTTGCCGTAAATAGGCGGCGTGTAGTGCATGCAATGATTTGATAAGATATGCATAAAAAGAGATTTTGGAATTTGAAAGTCTAAAGTAGAACGCAATTTCACCAGTTAATCATAATCACACCTAGGTCCTATTTTTCATTGCAAGTCCAAGTAAAAGCAAATACGAACAAGTTCCCAACAATAAGTAAGGGCAATAGTCAAGTACTGGATAAAGTTTAAACAGTGTTCCCCCTAAATTAGATAATCCATAATCATCAAGTGTAGAAGGGCAAAAGGAACAAAGTCTGGATAAACATGAATCTCCATGAACTCAGTAAAGAACAATATAAATCAAAGGTGCGAAAGAACATGACAAGGAAGAGTTAACTAAGACAATCTAAGAACATCATATACAAAATAATGAGTTTCTGTTTAGATGACATTCCTTGTTCTTTCTTAGTCCTTAGTTGATGCGGAGTTGTTTGCTTGGCTTCCTTGGAGGGCTTCTTTTTGGTTCTTCAGTCAGCTTCCTTTTTCCTTTTCTGTCATCAGACTCAGGGACCTCACTGAATTTATTCTGGATTTCCAGTTGCTGTTGAAGGTGAGTGACTGTTGATTCAAGAATTGCAATCTTGACTCTCAGCTCATATGAAACTTCTTCTTGAATGAGCAGCCTCTCTTCCAGCATCTGAACTCTTTCATCAGTGGTAGTTTCAGTAGGCTCTGGTTCTTCAGCTGGCGTCCCTTCTTCTGTTGCTTTGGCTGGAGCAGTCTGGTGCGGTGGAGATTCATGGTGGACTTCGAAGTCCCCAGCATTATCGTCTTTGAGAAGACCTCTGGAAGTGAGGTACAGTCTGAAATTGGGTGCCCAGTCGTGGATGCCATCCCAAACATTTGTGACTCTGAACTTCTCAAAGATGTTATTCTTAAAGGCTTCCATCTCTCTTTCAGTGAGAACTTCATCAATCTCCTTGTATTGGGATTTGGGTAGGGTTTTGACGAAGATAAAGAAGAAATAGCTGACAAGAGCTTGGAATTCTTCAGGATTCAGGGAAGCTAAGACAGTGGGAAAAAGGGTTGTGACACAGTGTTCGGACAGTTGTGTCACGAAGTTTTTGAGAAGGGCAGTTTGATTGACAAAGTTTGAGGATGAAGATGCGGCATTGACGTTAGTGACTTCATCAAACTTTCCCTTCTTGTTGAACCCTTCAAGACAGTAATGGAAGAAACCTCTGAGAGGAAGTTCTTCAGATTCCGTTTCTCTGTCAAATGTTGCTTGTGTCTCCTCTGTCGTTTTATTTCCTTCATCTGCTGGAGGGATAGACGGAGCCTGTTGTTGAGGAGTTCCCGTGCTTGGCATTGGAACTTCTTCAAGAGATTTTGGTGCATCCTTTTCATGTTCCTCATTGTGAGATTTCTGAGGGGTGTCCAGCGAGATCTTGACTGGAGACGACACGCTTTCGAACTTTCTTTTGGTTGAGCCTTGAGTCTTGTATCGTGGCTCAGAAGTGAGGAGAGGAATTTCAGTCGAGATACTGATATTCCCTCTGAGTGAACTTTTCTGTTTGTCAAACAGATGGATGGTGAAAGACACTTGAGTAGTGTTCTTCCAGAAGCAAGGTGTCTCCTTAGCACTATGAAGAATGAGTGCTGAGACTCTTGTTCCTTGACGCAGATGTTTTGTGGAGTGGGATTCCTTCTTCTCTTCAGCGAGTATCTGAATGTAGGCCTTCTCCCAGTTGAATGGGCCTTTCTGCATCGGGGCAATCAACACAAGTTTGTGTGGTCTTGAGAGATGACCAGGGGATCCAAGAGTGCCAAACCAGCATTTCTTGATCATCTTGGCAATGGGTCTGAGATGAAGCTTAATTCTTGATATGCTCAGAACATTGGTGATGACGCGATCGGTAGGTGCATTTCTTGTCAGTGCTTCTTTCATGTGCTCTGTGGCTTCTTCATCGATGAAGAATGGAGCTGGTCCATCATTTGGAAGGTTGAACACTTCTCTCACCGCTTTAGAAATGTTGATGGACATTTGGTTGATTCTGAGAAGCCTTCATTTGTGAAAACAGAAATTTATGTTTTGAGTTCACCAGTTGATTCATCTGTTTTGATGTTGTCGTAGAATTCTCGGATGATCGACTCGTCGAGAAGAAACTTAGGCGAGCATTGGACGAACTTTATCCATCCATGTCGTTCTAAGATCTCGTTGATCTTGTTGAAATCAGCAAATAGTTGGAGTGACTCCAATGTAGCAATAGATTCGTAACAGACAACTTGTTCCGATGCTGATTTCCCCATTTGAATCTTTGAGAGGTTTTCTGCAGAAGTCTGATGATTGATTCTCACAGAGATAGAACTGTGGATTCTTACTGTTAGTCTTGCAGAAAAAGGTATACTCAAGAAAATTTGGTGCACAAAGATTTCTCTGAGATTGAGTAAATCTTTAGTCGAAGATGAAACGTCTTTGAAGAGAGTGTGAAAGATCGTGCAAAAGGCGGTTTCAATAATCGTTTGAATTCCGTGCGAATGGAGTCGTGACACGTGGATCACTCCGCTTGTTAGTAAAAAGGGCGGGTTCGTGTGATCGTGTGACAACCGTTAAAAAAATGTGCACGTGTCTATTTCATAAAATAAAGAGAGTAAGCATTTAGATACGTCAGACTAAGCACAATACAGCCGAAAATTATTAAAGAAAAGCAGTCATAGATACAAGTGACATTGTTGAGAGAAGCTTACACAGTGATTATCGCTAGTTCGTCATTGTTTGAAGTGTAAGTTCCCCCTGAGTTTTATGACTGATTCTCCTCTATTTTGAGTCCATTGGCCGTTGCTGCACACTCCTTTCACATTCCATCTTTCTTCTGTGCTGTTGTGATTCCTCATGAATCACTCTTTCAAAAACTTCTGACGCCATTTTGAATTCTGTCTCTGCTTCCTTGAGACGTTGTAGGAGTTCTTATTTCTGAGACTGAAGAAGTTTCAGTCTGTTGATCAGTCTGCGCTCCTGTACATCTCTTTTGTCTTCTTCGTCTTTATCTGGAATGAAGTGGCGCATGACGATCCTTCGAGCATCTTGCACAAGATCAGTCTCTTTGGTGATCTGTTTGTGCTCCCTAAGGAGATTTTCAAATCTCGTACTTAGGAGTTGATACTCTAGTCGTGTCTGATCATATCTGCTCGTTTCTTCTGATTGTGAGTGGGTTGGACTCATGTTTTCTTCTGGAAAGATAAATCTTTCTTCTTCATCAGAATCCAATGATCCCAACTCAAGTCCGCTGATTCCTCGAATATATGTATGAATATAATCGCTGGAGGAATCTTTCTTGTTCCTGTACATTATTAGAGAAAGTAGGGAGAAGCACACAGGAAACAGGAAACGAACACAGAGCAAGCAATCTCAAGAGTAGTCTTGAGAAAGGATTTTTGATCAAAGACATTGATTCCCCAAAAGGATCTAGTTCAATTAGAAACTAGTCAGATACAGATAGTTTTTGCGAACAACCTGCTCTAATACCCATTGTTAGGTTCGGGGGGTCTCGAATAGGTGTATGGGGGGGGAATACACCTATAGGCTATTTTTATGACAATCTACTAACCTCAATCAGAGGGATCTCAGTCAGAGATTAAAACGAAACTTTACACGCAAACTAAGACTCCTGTTTTACTGAAATCAGTTTTGACCAACAGGGTTGACGACTGATACTGAAAGCTCTTCAGTAAAGAGTTATCAGTTAAGTTACTGGAACTTAACTGATCCAAGTAAGGGCTTCAGTCGTGTTTGCTAAGATAGAGATGATATCGCTCTTCCTTACTATCAGAGGATAGTTCAGTCAGATTGATATCATACGCAGCGGAAATTAAACTTAGTTTCGCAATATCCTCGGTGGAGCAAGTTGTTGGATTAAGGTTTCTCTTTGCTGTTAGTCAGTGTTCAGTTTTATCAATTGAAATAGCACAAGTATGAATGTAAAACTGAAAGCTGTAAATAACACAGAGACTTTTACGTGGTTCGGAAAAACCCTTTCCTACATCCACGGCTGGTTGATCAGACCAACAATCCACTCCGCAAGTGTTTGCCTGGTGCATTGCAAACTGTACCCGTGTGCTTGCCTGGTGCACACAACCGTAAACTGAAGATAACCCCTCTTCAGCACCCACACACCTCGCGTAGGATTTCTCTGCTAAGCACACCTCGTGCTCAGACTTTTCACTCAGAGTTCAGAGTACCTTCCTGAACTCCGAATCACTCAAACACTCTTATGGGGGAGAGGTTTAAACAAGTGCCAACTATACTTTCAAAGAACAAGTTCTTTGAAGCAAGTTTGACCTTTGGCTTCTGGGTAAACAGATACATGCCTAGGGTCTAAGAGAATGTATGTAATAAGCAGTGACTGATTTTGGCTTTGGAATTCTTTTCTTCCATTCAAGCTTTGGGCGTTTAAGCTTTAGGCTGAGTAGCTATTTCGGCAGAGCTTCAGCTTATGTTGTTGAATCGGTGAAGATTGAAGTGATCCTCGAGCGCTATTTGTAGGAGAACTCTTGAATAGATCCGTTGGCATAAATCGTCCTCAAGATTTCTTCCGTTGGAGAGCAATTCGAATTTGGGCTGAGGCTTCAATCTTCGAGGTTCCTTGTCTGTGTGGAAACGGCTCTCTTTGATGGACAGGAGATGTGACATCTCTGAAAAGTAACCACCAGATAGGAATGACCTCTGCAGAGATAAGATATTGAGATCTCTGCATTTAATGCGGCTATACTTGTGCGTACGTGGATTCCTCTGAACGTTGGAAGATCAGTCCTAGGAGGAATGTTCAACTTATACTTGACTCTAGTATCAGTCCATTGCGCGCATTAAATAATCAGTCTTCAACTGATTCTTCAACTGATACTTCAGTTGGTATCTGCAGTCTTCAGTCTTTAGTCTTCGTTCTTCAGTCTTCAGTCTTCAGTCTTCGACACCGCAACTAAACTAGAAACGAACTCTAACACTTGAGTTCAAAACGATTCTAGTCTATTACATATAAGTCCTATGAATTTTGGTATCATCAAAACAAGGGTTAAGATATTCCACAAGGTTCCCAACATAAGGTTTATCGGAGGCTTGTTAGTCCGTTACCTTTAGAATTTTTTTTTGTTCACAATATACATAAATATGAATTTTTTGGCCTTCGTATTGATATTTTATAACACACAAACGTGGCCTCATTTTTTCAAACTTAGGGTTTTTATTAGGTTACAAAGTGACATGGCTTTACCATAATTGCACATTTATCTGATTTTGTGCATTTTTAACTACCTATCTTACACATTTTCTTACACAATTGTACTTGTGTAAGAACTTTTACAAAAAACCATGCAAACCTATCAACATCAATTGTACTTTGGGTAGTTTTATAAGACATATTATATGATGGGTAGTTTTATAAGACATATTATGAATGTGGGTACTTTAAATTCTCCCTCTTAGTAAAAAGGGTTTTGGCTTATTCGGAAATGAAAAGACGCACTTAGCAATTTAATGGAACACAGTTATCATGACCAGAAAATTATCTATAAACTCGTGCACAAAACGACTCGATGAAATCGACTGATCTTACACTTACAACTCTAAAATATCAAACTCTGAGCAACAAACACTATACCCTCTCCTAGTAATTAACTACTCAACGCAATCATGTCAATAAAATTTGCAGCTTTATGCACACAAACAATTCAATAGATCGAATCAGGATGTTTTAAACTTTTGTATTTATTATATCGTATGTATTTTTATAGATATTTTTTGTTATAACAATCTATAGATTTTATAAATCAATCTAATAGAATCTGCTAAACTTTACATAGAATTAAAGTAATCCATGAAATTAACAGAATCCATAGATTATAAAATATCTGTCAAAATCTTAATTGAATTAGTGGAGAAATGAGCCCACAAATAAAGAAAAATGGAGAAAGTTAATTAAGTTAGTGAGTGGAGAATGAGGCCCACGTGTTAATGAGTGGAGAAAAAGACCCACAAATTTACTAAAAATAGATTAAAACAACTTTTTGTGAATGGACCAAAATGACAAATTATGACAATATTTTGTGGACGGAAAGAGTAATTCTTAAGGAAAAAATGTATATGATGAAATTGAGTTTTATTATAAAAAAGAAAAAAGAAAAAAACCCTTGAAGGCACAAGAACAGACTAAGGGCCCGAGACTTAAAAAGAGCTCGTTAAACAAAAACGACAACGCGCAGGAAAGCCTAAGTCAAAAGAAAGCGATAACACGTCGTAACAATATCAATAAGGAAAACTCATGTTGGTGTGAAAGTCGTCCAACTCCATTTCGTTCGACCAACGACCGATCGCGATATTGTTTATAGCACGCATAACACTATTGTGCTATGATCAACCACAAGGTCCCTCGTCTTATATCCCTGTTCTTTTGCATTTCTGAGGCGACCTTTTATGATATCTACCGAATTTTATGTCACGCGGACGTTTCATACCTTTTTTAGGATGACTCAGTCCACGCTTAGGCGGTATTTGCTCAACGAGCAATTGCATCCCTTGACTAACCTACACCTCAAGCATGCTAATACGATTAGCAATATCCTCTTGATTCGGAGTGGACTCCTAAGACTCCGCCCGATCCTTCTCAGTACCCGGTGGAGAATCAGGACTAGGGTCTATCTCCCGTTGTGAATTCGTGGCAGCGACTTTCTTAACTCATTCGCGAGTTTAGGCTGTTCTTGTGCTGGACATCCCCCGTCTGTCACCTCCGTGGCGTCTTGCTGTACAACACAATTGCTCACCGAACTTGTCACGACCGCGCTTGCTAAGGATAGCAAACTCGGGGAACCGTGACTAAGGGAGGGAGATTAGAAGCGGGGTTAGAAAGGGAGTGAATAATTAATGAAGGATCGGACTCAACTCATTGTTAATGAAGGGAAATTTATAAATAATTGTTTTTTGATCATAAGGACTCGAATAACTTGTACGCTCGGATGAATCCGACTTGACTTAAAAGACATAATACCTTAGCAAAAATCAGTGTTCGCAGCGGAAAAACAACACATCGAGTATATGTATGAAGACATATACTCCGCACTGAGGTTCTCGTCCTAGATTGACAAAAGCTCCGCTTGCACACTACATCCCCGATCACAGCTCAACCTGCACATTTAGAAATACATGCAGGGCTAAGTACGGGAGTACTTAGTGGACACTTGCCGAAATTTACATACATGCATAATATTTTATTGTCAAGCCTTTCATCGGTAGTAAGATACGAGGGTTTTCCTTTAAAGACTCGTATTTACTACAAAAATATCATTTCTTTCATAAATATCCCGCGCAGGCATTTTAACATCATTAATCACCATATCAGTAACTCGTGCCGGGAGGGAGGCCTCCCTCTACGGTTACTATGATCGGCCAACCCGCTAGATGACTCACGATCACAAGGGTGTACACTAGCCCTGGCAGGATAGCTATCAACTGCTCAGGACCCGAATTCGATTAACATCAGATAGGCAATTAATAACAAAACATAAAGCATTTAGGCATTGACAATATCATTCAAATTCATAAGCATAAAGTCGTAAAAATTCTATAATATGGTTTTAGTTTATACGTAAGAAAGCCCACCTGGTAGTGGAGCCTTAAACTCTTGCGTTCAACCTTGATTCGGAAAAGAAATAACGTAAGGTCTTAGTCCGAGGGAAATTCTCAAATAAATGAGGATGCGTAATGTAATTATGCATGGCTCATATTCCTTTTTATTAACCAATTAACCCAACTAGGTTCCGTCCCATGAAGTCAAGTAATTAACTACATTGATTCGTTCTCACTAGGGTGTTCTAAACTGTCAGTAAACATAATAATCTCCCTTCGTGAGCAAGGGAAAAGAAATAATAAAGATTTAAACACCCTATGTTCTTTTCTCTCTCTCACGGTCTGCTTTACTTCTTCGCTTTCTGCTCTGGAGGTCAGCTCTGGCCTCTAAGTCAGCTCTGGCTGAGTTAGCTTTGTGGCGAAGTGATTCCTCTGGCGAAGTGATTCCTCTGGCGAGGTGATTCCTCTGGCCATTCCTCTGGCGAGGCGATTCCTCTGGCAAGGCGATTCCTCTGGCGAGGTGATTCCTCTGGCCATTTCTCTGGCGAGGTGATTCCTCTGGCGAGGCGATTCCTCTGGTGAGGTGATTCCTTTGGCCATTCCTCTGGCGAGGTGATTCCTCTGGCGAGATGATTCCTCTGGCGAGGTGATTCCTCTGGCCATTCCTCTGGCGAGGTGATTCGTCTGGACTGGACGACTCGGCCCCGCTGGCCTCGGCCTACATAACCAGCTCTTTTAGCAGTTTTTAATTCCAGTATTGCGTGTTTATTTAGCTATCTGCCAGTAATGAAGCACCTTATGTTTTCAGCTATGTCTCCGAATTACGTATTTTGGAGACGGAGTCACTACACTAGCAGTATGCATGTCTAATTACCTTCGCGTGTTTAAGACCGCGACGAGAATCCTTGAGTCGATGAATAATTATTATTCAAAGTTATAACCAACTTAGAAAAGTTGTGTTATTTATCAAGATGGAGTTTTTTTTCACATTGTTGTTAAGTCGTGAATTATTTCCTACTTTGAAGCTAATTAAATCTACGGATTTAATTTAAGAATTAGAATGACGAACGAATTAAATCTACAGATTTAATTTAGCATGTATCGATTTTAGCAGAAACGCGAAACCAGTATTTCAAATACTGAGAAACCAACGCTGAAGGATTTTACTTAGATCTTTTTCTCTTAGATCACATCACCATCCACGCCACCCTATCCGCCACCTGCCAACGTCATAAGTAAGGAAAATAAGGAAAAAGGGAGAAAAGAAAAGGTGGATAAGGTGCTGCAGCAACAGCCATTGGCTGGGCAGCCGAAAGGCCTCACGTCAAGACTGCAGCAGCAGCTCTTCCCATTGGCTGGGCAATCGAAAGGCCTCACGCCATGCAGTACCAACCAATGCCCTCCCTTCAGCACTCAAGTGCACACCAGCCGAGCTCCTAGTATAAATTCACTCTTCAACCCTTGAGCCACCCCTTTTCTCCTTCCAACATTTAGAAATATCAGCAGCAACAGCAAGAAGTTTTATCTCTCTTGACGCCTTGCACGAAGGGGAGTAGAGCGAGATTCTTGCTACCGCCTTGAACAAGGTAAAAACTCGGCTTAATTTTCCACCCTTCGCCATGTTTCTTTCCACCTGTTTCGGCCTAAGAACGACAGCCATTTCATTTTCAGTTTGCACCTCGACGCTCGATAAAGCGAGAGAGAAACCATCATTCTTTACCCGACCAAAGCACGCGAGATATCAAGGTAACCTTCGACCTCTGTTACTACTCCAATCGGCATGAATCAAACTCGCAGAAATCATGTTTTATGGGCTGTAAACGAATGAACAAAAAGCATGTTAAGTCACGTTTTAGTGGAACCCACAACTTGAACCTTGATGAACGATGAGAACTTTAGCTATAAACGTCGACGAACGTGAATAATCACAGCATGCTCACATAGGTAGAGATTAGGGTCTGTGTACGAGTGAGAATCGAGGCGAGATAAGGACGGAGAATTCTGGTTTTGGAAACTGGATTCCCCATCGCTCTTCCCAGTCCAGCGGGGACGAGTCTAGCGAGGGACGAGTCCAACAGGGACGAGTCCAGCGGGGACGAGGCCAGCGGGGCCGAGGCCAGTGGGGCTGAGTCGTCTAGTCCAGAGGAATCGCCTCGCCAGAGGAATGGCCAGAGGAATCACCTCGCCAGAGGAATGTCCAGAGGAATCACCTCGCCAGAGGAATCACCTCGCCAAAGGAATGGCCAGAGGAATTACCTCGCCAGAGGAATCACCTCGCCAGAAGAATGGCCAGAGGAATCACCTCGCCAGAGGAATCACTTCGCCAGAGGAATCACTTCGCCACAAAGCTAACTCAGCCAGAGCTGACTTAGAGGCCAGAGCTGACCTCCACAGCAGAAAGCGAAAAAGTAGAGCAGACCGCGAGAGAGAGAAGAGAACATAGGGTGTTTAAATCTTTATTATTTCTTTTCCCTTGCTCACGAAGGGAGATTATTATGTTTACTGACAGTTTAGAACACCCTAGTGAGAACGAATCAATGTAGTTAATTACTTGACTTCATGGGACGGAAGCTAGTTGGGTTAATTGGTTAATAAAAAGGAATATGAGCCATGCATAATTACATTACGCATCCTCATTTATTTGAGAATTTCCCTCGGACTAAGACCTTACGTTATTTCTTTTCCGAATCAAGGTTGAACGCAAGAGTTTAAGGCTTAGTCGTGAGTCTCCACTACCAGGTGGGCTTTCTTACGTAAAAACTAAAACCATATTATAGAATTGTTACGATTTTATGCTTATGAATTTGAATGATATTGTCAATGCCTAAATGCTTTATGTTTTGTTATTAATTGCCTATCTGATGTTAATCGAATTCGGGTCCTGCGCAGTTGATAGCTATCCTGCCAGGGCTAGTGTACACCCTTGTGATCGTGAGTCATCTAGCGGGTTGGCCGATCATAGTGACCGTAGAGGGAGGCCTCCCTCTCGGCACGAGTTACTGATATGGTGATTAATGATGTTAAAATGCCTGTGCGGGATATTTATGAAAGAAATGATATTTTTGTAGTAAATACGAGTCTTTAAAGGAAAACCCTCGTATCTTACTACCGATGAAAGGCTTGACAATAAAATATTATGCATGTATGTAAATTTCGGCAAGTGTCCACTAAGTACTCCCGTACTTAGCCCTGCATGTATTTCTAAATGTGCAGGTTGAGCTGTGATCGGGGATGTAGTGTGCAAGCGGAGCTTTTGTCAATCTAGGACGAGAACCTCAGAGCGGAGTATATGTCTTCATACATATACTCGATGTGTTGTTTTTCCGCTGCGAACATTGATTTTTGCTAAGGTATTATGTCTTTTAAGTCAAGTCGGATTCATCCGAGCGTACAAGTTATTCGAGTCCTTATGATTAAACAACAATTATTTATAAATTTCCCTTCATTAACAATGAGTTGAGTCCGATCCTTCATTAATTATTCACTCCCTTTCTAACCCCGCTTCTAATCTCCCTCCCTTAGTCACGGTTCCCCGAGTTTGCTATCCTTAGCAAGCGCGGTCGTGACAGAGTGGTATCAGAGCAGTTCGTTTGCTCTGAATCCAAGAGTTATCAAATTAGTCTTAGTTGGGTATTAATATGAAAGAGTCAGTCGACAAAAGCTCAGCATTTCATCGCATCGTCACGCTCTACAAGAAAGAAAGAGGTAATAATTTTCAAACGTTGAAAGTTCACGTTTCATGCGAATGTACTGATGCTTACATTTCAAGTTTTATGCTATATTAATTGATTTGATATCTCAATGAACTTAGATGCGTTAAGAATGCATGATCATTGTTACAGGAAGAACAATAGAATCTAGAAACTCAGTTATCTTTCACTATAGCCATAGTGAAGAGCCAAGAAAGAGGAAGAAAATCAAATGTCACTTGAAGAGACACGAGAATCCAATGAGAAGATATGCAATAAGATGAAAAGAAGAGTGTCACACACGAGTGAGTGACACGGGCATAGTTCCTTATTCGGGCTGTTCACACGTGACAGAATACCGAACCAACTATTGCCTTACCCGACAAGAACATACTTGAGACACTACTCATAGCGATGAGTGTGACCTATATAATTAGCTAGCAGTTGTGTAATGAGCTAAGCCTAATTTCAAACCCCTCAATTATCACCAGTTACGACATGAAGAGAACCTTCATGATTTGTGTTCGAATTTCAGAGCTAGGCTCACGTGGGGTTATAACGCTTTATATATGATTCTTTAATATTACGATTAGAACTATCAACTTACAATTTCAGATATTCGGAACATTTTTATTAGAGTTACCTATTACATTACTCGTGAGCATAATTTAGAACCCCTATTAATTATCGGAATACGAGTCATGCATAGTTAAAATACGCATTCTCATTAATTGAGGATTTTATTCGAGCAAATATCTTACTTTATATCATCGCAATAAAGGTGAAGCGCGAGAGTAATAATAGCCAGTCAAGAAGCTACTTTACCAAAGCAAAAGTTGCTATCAGGTGGGCATTACTTTCATATATATCAAATGAGTTTAAATATTACGTTCAAGCAAGTTATTTCATGACAAAATCTTTGAGTTAAAGTTATTTCAAGTATTGTCTTGCCATAAAATGTTTCAATTCCAGTATGATATCTATCTGCTTTGGCTTTGCCAATGATGTAATCGAATTCGGGTCCTGAGCAGTTGATAGTTATCCTGCCAGGGCTAGTGTACACCAGTGACCGTGAGTCATCTAGCGGGTTGGCCGGTCAAGTGACCGTGAGAGGTGGCCACCTCTCCGGCACACAGCTTCAGATATGATAGATTATAAGAGAACCTAGACTGATCAGTCGAACTTTAAGAATCACAAATGAATTTAGTAAGCTTGGGCCTTTTTAGCGAAAAACTCCATTGCTGTACTGTTTATGATGGCATGACAATTTACAGTTTTGAAGCATGTATTTTATATTTAGGCATACGTGCCCACTGAGTACTCTTGTACTCAGCCCTGCATATATTTCTAAATGTGCAGGTTGAGCAGTGGTTGATGAAGTTGAAGTGACGAGTGGAGCTTTTGTCATAAGTTTATTAAATGAACTCTCGGATACATGTCTCCATACATGTAGTTCAGATATTGTTAATCCGCTGCGTACTCTCGAGTATTATGTCTTTTAAGTCAAGTCGGATTCATCCGAGCGTACAAGTTATTCGAGTCCTGATGATTAAACAACAATTATTTATAAATTTTCCTTCATTAACAATGAGTTGAGTCCGATCCTTCATTAATTATTCACTCCCTTTCTAACCCCGCTTCTAATCTCCCTCCCTTAGTCACGGTTCCCCGAGTTTGCTATCCTTAGCAAGCGCGGTCGTGACAGAACTGTCCCCAGGATTCAGCCCAGTGGATTGGCCGCAGTGCTAATGACAACCGATTGCAAATCTTAAGCTTTCAAGGATGCGGCTGAAATCGAAGAAATGTTGGGTTGCTTCGACGTGATAATGTCCATGTCCTCCATTCCTCTCCCAGTGTCGTCCACCATAAGATCATCAGTCTCAAAAATAGCAAAGGAATTGGATGTTGAGAGATCGAGAGCCGGGGCCATGGTCGAACCTTTCTGTCCCCCAGTGTCATTCGGACAGTAGAAAATATAAGTATGAGGAGTCTCCTCATGTTGCACCTCTCCCGCGGCTTTGGGAATCTGACGCCAATAATTAACGGAATGTCCTCTAGCTTTCTTGCCTGTCCTTTTTTTTATTATTATTATGTTTGTCCTGAGAAGAGGGTTCCGTCTCAGGGTGTGATTTCCTCCAATCATCAGTAGCATGGCCAACAACAGAGTAAATACAGCAGAAATATGGCAGATTCTCATAACCAAATTGTGATGCCCCACTCTTTTAAATACATATTAGATTAAATATGCGCATTAGTTATAAAATTACTTTGCCTATTTAATTATTTATTGTGACTATTCTGTTGAGATAATATTATTTCAACAAAAGCCTGTATAAGAGATACAGAGTTGCGATTTAATATTCAGTCCTGAATCAAACCAATAATTAAATTATTGGTTTAGCTACACATTTGAGACTTTACTTTTACCAATTGATTGATTCAATCAATACTATTAGAAATTTCAGATTTATATCCGATTTCATAAATCGTGTTATTAAAATCGAATTGCTAGAATTATAACTTGAGCTTATGTGAATAATAATTTTATTATTTCGCACTATATGTGTTTAGTATTATGTCGCTAATTAATTTCGACTTGCAAGTATTAAATCATAAGTTTGAAGATTTAATTTTTAGAAATACGATGAGTATTTAATCAGCGAAGATTGGTGAGTTATTACAACAATGAGTACAACTGTGAGAAATCAGATCTTGATAAATAATCACATCAAAATCCTATTACACTATTCCTCCTTCCCCCTCCAACATATTATAACTGCTGCTATTTTTTTTTTCAAAACTGCAGATTTCTTCCTTGCTGCATCACACCCAAAAAGCCAAGATCTAAGGAAAAGAAAATCACGTCAAGAACAAAGTTTTCAAAAATTGCAGAAATCATTTCTCAAAAGTCTGCAGACTTAAATCTCCTCAATCACCTCTCCAACTCTCTACAGCATATCCCACTCAACACGGAGGAAATCTACAGTTTTCAAAGGCTGCATATTTCCACCATTTGCAGCACTCCAAAATTTTCAAAAGCTGAATTAAAACTCTCCACTTCTACAAAATTTCTCATCTTCATAATTTTTGTTGTCTACGGAATTCATCTATATATTCGTTCAAATGATTCAACTCAAATCAACAATTTCACTCAACAATTTCCTAAGGCACAGAGTTATTTTCTTCCAAACTTCAGCAGAACGAATTACATTAGAAGAACAAGGTATATATTTATCTCAAAGTTCTTCAACTTCATTCCTCACACAAGTGTTTATGTTCAATAGAATTCATAAGAAAGCAGTTTATCAATTTTACGGTTGACATAATTTGCATACTCATCAAACTTTTGCAAGAAATAAAAAATAGAACCTCTATATCACTAAACTAGAGTACAGAAAATCAAGTTTTGATTCCAAAATCAAGTCTTTACAACAGTTGAGTTTTATGCAAAAATTTTCAAATCTACAAACCTATCAAGAGAGATAAAACCAGAGGGAGGCGATGACGAACTACCGAGACCTTCGCTACAAGAACGGTGACTCCGGAAGTCGGCTTTGGGAGAGGCAGCGGCAGCCGACGGCGGAAGCGGCACCAAACGGCGACTGGAGTCAGCGGCAGCAGCCCCACGCGGCGAATCTCGCCGGTCTCAGGCGGAGACGGCAGTTTCAGACGGCTGACTCGTCGACTTCAGGCGGAGCGGCGACAGCTTCAGAAGGCGGCAGCAACTCCAGACGGCGGCGTCGGCTCCAGACGGCAGCGAGCTCGCCGGCTTTAGGCGATGCGGCACCGGATTTAAGCGAAGAACGAGAGATGTGTGTGTGTGCGTTTCAAGGAGGAAGAAGAAGAGGAAGCTAGGGGAAGGGAGGAGTAGGACAGCGTCGGCCCGGCAGAGCAGACGGCGGCGCAGCGGCGCCGCCGAATTCGAGAGGGAGAGAGTGAGCCGCGTGCGTCTATGTGTCTGTGCATGAATTCTGTGAGAAAAAGAAGAAATGAGAGAGAGAGAAGAGTTTAATTGCCAATTGGACCTCCATCTTTGGGCTAGTATTTTTTTAAAAAACAAAAATCTGATTTGGGCTTCGTTTTGGGCCGAATTTAAAAAAAAAAACAGAGAGATGGGCTAACAGATTTAGAGGGTGTTTGGCTGTAATAACCCGCTCTTTTATATATATTTATTAAATCCAGTAATGCGTGTTTATTAATTTTTCATCAGTGAATGAAACCCGATTATTATTCTGATATGAATTCAGCTTATGATCCTGAATTTATATTATTGAAGCAGTCAATAATGTTATTTCAAAGTTATAACTGACTTAGCGAAGTCATGTTATTTATTAAGCGAGATGGAACTATTGATTTTGTCATTTATATAATTACTTAAGTCGTGATTTATTTTTTTTCCGACTCGTGAAGTTAATTAAATCTGCGGATTTAATTTAGAGATCAGGACAGCGAATGAATTAAATGTACGGATTTAATTTACATTCATTTTAAAACCTATCGATTTTAGCGAGGCGGGAAATCACATGTCGGAATACGAGATTTATTTAATTATACAGTATCAAGTATATACGAGCACGCGATTCATATTACAGTTACAGAATCACCGAGACATAGGAATATACTTCTTTTATTCACCACAACCTCATTCTCATGCCTTACAACT
Source organism: Salvia miltiorrhiza (assembly GCF_028751815.1). Taxonomy (NCBI): domain Eukaryota; kingdom Viridiplantae; phylum Streptophyta; class Magnoliopsida; order Lamiales; family Lamiaceae; genus Salvia; species Salvia miltiorrhiza. The sequence continues at coordinate 35,884,714 of NC_080391.1, forward strand.
TGTACTCACAATCAACTTTCCTTCCTATTTTCCTAATTATACCATAATCTAGCAAGTACACAAAAAGAATAAGAAAAGGGAAAGGAAACGTGAACTGCAAGAGGCAGCCACCACTGCACTCTTCCTCCTGCTCTAGCCACCTAGCTCTGCACCTTTTAGATAGCACACTCAAGTGTGCAGTCTTCAGCCAGCTTTCCTATGTCTGCCCCCATCCAATCCACCCCATACTCCAGCCACCCTATCTCTACAGCTCATACTAGCACACTCAAGTGTGTAGCAACAACTTCTCCTTTAATCTCACACTTCAGCCCCAATTCGCCACTCTCCTCTTTTCTACACTTGGAAACTTTGGGAGAGCAGAGACTTCAATCCAGTGCTCTGCCACTTCAAGGTAAGCTTTGGCTACAATTCCTCCATCTTCTCCATAACTCTACCTGCATTGATTGAGGAAACAACAATTGTTTAAACTGTTCCAGCCATTCAAGTTCATTCAAAACTTCAACAGTTGAAGAAGTGAGGAAGAGAGAGAGGGATCAGGCATTCAATACTTGCTAAAATAAAGGTAAACGTTGCCTTAGTTCTTTCAACTGTCCATGATTCTCCCGCATTAATTGAGAGGAACCGGCCATTGTAATCATTTCAGATTATCTCAGTTATTCAATACCACAGCAACACCAACCAACATTTATACTTCAAGGTCAAGCGCGGGATTAATAATCAGTCAAGGAGCTACTGTACCACAGAAAGTTTCTATCAGGTGGGCATTACTTTCATATATATCAAATGAGTTTAATGTTACAATTGAACAAGTTATTATGTTACAAAATCTTTGAACTGACAATTATTTCCAACTGTTGTCTTGCCATAAATGTTTCAATTTTGGGTATGATATCTATCTGATGTGTTATGTAATCGAATTCGGGTCCTGAGCAGTTGATAGCTATCCTGCCAGGGCTAGTGTACACGTGTGACCGTGAGTCATCGAGCGGGTTGGCCGGTCAGGTGTCCGTGAGAGGTAGCCACCTCTCCGGCATGAAATTCCAGATATGATAGATTACAAGAGAACTTAGTCTGCAGACGAACTTTAAGAATCACAAATGAATTTAGTAAGATTGGGCCTTGTTAGCGAAAACCCCCTTGCTGTACTGTTTATGATGGCATGACAATTTAAATCTTTACGAAGCATGTTATTTCTTTATAGGCATATGTGCCCACTGAGTACCTTTGTACTCAGCCCTACATATATTTCTAAATGTGTAGGTTGAGCAGTAGCCCATGGTGATGAAGTGACGAGCAGGATCTTCTTTTGTTTCGATGTTATGTTTTGAAAAACTCTTGGGTACATGTCTTCATACATGTAATCAGAAACCTTATTACTTCCGCTGCGTACTCAAAGAAGTCTTATGTTATTTTGGCTAAGTCGGAGATATCCGAACTTACTAGTTCAATCGAATCATTGCAACTAAACCTCAGTTATATATATTAGATGTTTCCTTCATTATCAATGAAAAGTACGATCCTTCTCTATTCATTCACTCCCCTTTTCTACTCCGCTTCTTATCTCCCTCCCTTAGTCATGGTTTCCCGGTTTAATTATCCTTAATTAAGTCCGGTCGTGACAGAGTGGTATCAGAGCAGTTCATTTTCTCTGAACTCAAGAGTTAACTAATTTTTCCTAGTATGATTACTAGTATGAAAGAGTCAGTCGACAAAAGCTCAACACTTCATCACATCGCCATGCTCAACAAGGGAAGCAAACTAGCGGGAACACAGTTACTTTTCTCTGCAGGTTAAGGTGAAGAGTGAGCCACAAGAGGTGGAAGTCAAGCGCCATACAAGGGGACACAAGAAGCTAGCAACCAAGATACAATGAGGAGTAAAGAAGTGTGCCATGCTAGTTAATGACACAGGCATAGTTCTTCGTTCGGACTGTTCACGCAAGGCGGAATGCCGAATCAGCTATGACCTTAATCAAACGAGTATCTTGAGCATTCTCATAACGATGAGTGTGATATATATATAGTTAGCTAGTCGAGGCATAATAGAGTACCTCCTTCGAACCCTAGTCAGTACTGCTTACAGCATGATAGCAACTACACGATTTATACCCGAGTCTAGTGTTAAGATCTTACGATGTTGAGGTGCGGTAGATCGAATTATGATCACCCAAACTGCAGGACGTTCCGTGACTGAATACTTTTGTGATGGTTCAGCCAGATGGCCAGTACATCAGGAGTAGCACTTAGATAGATCTTTAGATCCAGGCTCTCATATCGATGTGAAGTCCTTATTGAGGCAAATTTTCTTATGAGGTGCATATAGTGACCTTATTGGTCTTTCACGGCAAGTCATTCCGCTATGTTTTATTTATATGTTCGCTTAAGTTTTAGCAGGAATAGAACTCTCGATGAGTTAAGGAGCGACTATAGAAATAATAGTATGGCTTAATTGTATCTTAATACGCTGACAACTTATGTCTTGACTCGTTAGAATGCCACCAAGACGAGGACGTCCGAGAGGAAGGGGAAGGGGCCCCCAAAATGAGGAAAGAGGTCCGGAAGCTGGGCCAGAACCGAAAATTGTCCCACCACCCGTGCAACTGAAACGATGAATCGAGGAGCTATTCTTGCGACAGAACCCACCTACCTTCAATGGGACAAGAGACCCGGCAGAAGCTGAGACTTGGGTACGCGCTATTGAGCGCATTTTCAACTTCCTGCGCTGCACTGACCAAGAGCGCCTGACTTGTATGTCCTTTCAGTTGACTGGGTCAGCTGATTTCTGGTGGGAAGCAAGGATGAAAACGATGACAGCAGAGCAGTTAGAAAACCTGACTTTGGAACAATTCAAAGCCGGTATATATGACAAGTATATACCCAAGAGCTACCGCAAGAAGAAGGAAGCCGAATTTTACAATCTAAAACAAGGAAAGATGTCGGTAACTCAATACGACAGGATGTTCTGCGATATGTCTAGGTATGCGCCGGAACAAGTTGACACAGATGAGAAGATGGCTGAAAAGTTTTGTGCCGGTCTGAGGCACGAGATTAGGATGGCTTTGGCAAGCCACGGAGGATTGTCCTACACTGAGTCGCTCAGCCGAGCGTTAGACATTGAGGCAGCCATGCCAGGAGAAAGACCTGCAACTATACCTGCGCCAGCACCTCCACATGATCAAAATCATAATCAGAATTTCAAAGGAAAGAGGAGATGGGACAACAGTAACCCAAACCAAGGCGAGAAAAGGCCATGGCAGGGACAGGCCTTCCAGTCACAAGGCTATGGAAGCCAGGGCGCACCGAAACAGATGGTAAATAACCAACAGAGGACCCCACCTTGCCCTAACTGTAACAAAAATCATGAGGGAATCTGTAAGGCTGGGAGTGATAGCTGCTATAACTGCAACCAAAAAGGGCACTACGCCAATCGGTGCCCGAATAAGCAACACGGAACGGGTTCAAAGCCGAACCTGCCAATTCAGGCTCCGCACCTGCAAGCAATCCAAGCTTATCCTCAACCAAACCCAGGGCAGCAACCGCAACAGTATCAGCAGCCCCAGTTTCAACAGTTACAACAGTATCAGCCACAACAGCAACAGCCGTTTCAGCAACAGCCTCGTCGACAGCAGAAACAACAGGGAGGGCCTCGTGATGCTAGAGCTTATGCTATGGGGCAAAAGCAGCCCGAGAACAACCAGGGAAACCTGGCAGGTATGGGCATGCTACTCAATACCCCTGTCGTACTTCTGTTTGATACAGGCGCGCATCACATACTTTCATTGCAAGTGCATGTGTTGACACTTTAGGATTAAGAACTGAAAAGGCTGATCGGGAGTTGAATATATCATCACCAATAGGAGGGATGACAACAGTAGAATATGTGTGCTTGAATCTAGAACTGAACTTAAGATCACTCAAGATTGTAGTGAACAACTCGTATGTTATACCGATGGGAGACGTGGATATAATCCTAGGAATGGCTTGGCTAGCTGAGAACTACGCCACCATCTTGTGCAATGAAAGACGGATATCCTTTCGACCCCCAGGGAGGGAACCGCCGCACTTCCACGGAATCAGCATGGGAAGGAGAAAGATGATCATCTCCGCCTTGCAAGCAACGAAAATGATGAAGAGTGGACGCCCGGCTTACCTCGTGTACCTGCACGGAGAACCTGGAGCGGAGAAGAGCATAGGCGATGTAGCAATTGTACGGGACTTTTCAGACGTATTTCCAGAGATTTCTGCCAGGGCCACCACCGGATAGACAAATTGAGTTTACCATTGATTTGGAGCCCGGGGCAGCCCCCATTTCAAAGGCACCGTACCGGATGGCCCCTAAGGAGTTGGAGGAACTCAAGATACAACTTCAAGAACTTCTGGACCTTGGATTTATTAGGCCAAGTGTATCACCTTGGGGCGCACCCGTACTTTTCGTGAAGAAAAAGGATGGCACATTGCGAATGTACATAGACTACAGAGAGCTGAATAAAGTGACACTTAAGAACAAATATCCCTTGCCAAGGATAGACGATCTCTTCGACCAGCTCAAAGGAGCGAGTGTATTCTCAAAGATTGATTTGTGATCTGGTTATCACCAGTTGAAGATTCGTCCAGAAGACGTACCTAAGACGGCCTTTCAAACTAGATATAGCCACTATGAGTTTGTGGTTGTGCCATTCGGGCTAACCAACGCACCAACCGTATTCATGGATCTCATGAATCGAGTTTTCCATCCATACTTAGACAAATTTGTCTTAGTATTCATAGATGACATCTTGATATACTCGAAGAACGAGAAGGACCATGAGGAACATCTAAGAATTGTCCTAGAGACGTTGAAGACGGAGCGCCTTTATGCCAAATTCAGCAAGTGTGAGTTTTGGCTCAGCGAAGTCACGTTTTTAGGGCATATTGTGTCATCGGAAGGGATCAAAGTGGACCCTGAAAAAGTACAAGCAGTGCGAGAGTGGAGATCGCCTACTATCCCTAATGAGATAAGAAGTTTCTTAGGATTGGCAGGTTACTATCGAAGATTCATTGAAGGATTTTCCAAAATCGCAAGACCAATGACGCAATTACTCAGAAAATGGATAAAGTTTTCTTGGACAGATGAGTGCGCAAAGAGCTTCCAAGAACTCAAGGAAAAAAAATGACTACTACGCCGGTGTTAACAGTCCCAACAGCTAACAAGGAATACGTGATCTACACGGATGCGTCCAAAAATGGACTTGGTTGCGTACTAATGCAAGAAGGAAAAGTGATAGCGTACGCATCGCGCCAACTTAGACCACATGAACTGAATTACCCGACTCATGATCTAGAGTTAGCTGCAGTGGTGCACGCACTGAAAATTTGGAGACATCACCTATAAGAAGTTAGGTGCGAGATATTCACAGACCACAAAAGCTTGAAATACTTTTTCGAGCAAAATGACCTCAACATGAGACAGAGGAGATGACTCGAACTAGTGAAAGACTATGACTGCGGTATTAACTACCACCCAGGCAAGGCCTACGTAGTGGCAGATGCATTGAGTCGTAAGACTCAATCTAAATTGGGATCTCTCATCACTCGAGAGACGGAGCTCATAAGGGAATTTAGCAAAATGAGCATAGAAGTGGTTAAACCACCAGGGACGATAGCAAGCGTTGTTGCAACAATACCTAACTTGAGAAAGATGATTGTAGAAGCACAAAGAAAGGACGAGAAAATGGAAAAGCTACAAGAAGCGGTAAGGAAAGAAGACCTCAAGAATTACCAAGAAGCAACGGATAATGCAATCTTCTTTGAGGGAAGGATATGCATCCCCCACGATGATGAACTTAAGGATAAAATCATGAGCGAGGCTCACGATACCCCTTATACTGCTCACCCCGGGAGTACTAAGATGTATCAGGACCTAAAGAAACATTTTTGGTGGGAAGGCATGAAGAGAGACATAGCGTCATTCGTAGAGAGATGCTTGGCATGCCAACAGGTGAAGGCCTTACACTAAAGGCCATACGAAAAACTACAATCGTTGGAAATTCCAGAATGGAAGTGGGAGCACATCGCAATGGATTTTGTGACCAGTCTGCCCAAAACAAAGAGAGGAAACACTGTCTTTTGGGTAATAGTGGATCGACTCACAAAGTGTACTCATTTTATACCAATACCGATCACACACGGATCAGACAAGCTAGCTCAGTTGTATGTGCGAGAGATTGTACGCTTACACGGCATACCCGTGTCGATTACTTCAGACCGAGACTCAAAGTTTACATCTAGGTTTTGGATGAGTTTGCAGAAGGAGTTAGGCACGAGGCTAAATTTTAGCACTACCTTCCACCCGCAGACAGATGGGCAGTCGGAAAGGACAATTCATACTCTCGAAGACATGTTGAGAACAGTGGTGTTAGACAGAGGTGGAAGTTGGAAATCAGTGTTGCCGCTGATCGAGTTTGCCTACAACAATAGCTAACAGGCGACAATTGACATGGCACCTTACGAGGCGTTGTATGGAAGAAAATGCAGATCACCACTTTACTGGGATGAAGTGGGTGAAAGAAAAATCTTAGGACCGGACACAGTCAGCGAGATGATTGAGATAGTCCGTCAGGTAAGAGGACGAATAAAGGAGGCTCAGGATAGACAGAAATCGTACGTTGATTCATGCCAAACCGAGTTACATTTTGAGATAGGAGACAAGGTCTTCCTAAAGGTATCTCCCTCCAAGGGGATAACTAGGTTTGGTGTCAAGGGAAAGCTCAGACCTCGGTTTGTAGGACCTTATGAGATTTTGGAGAGGATAGGTCCAGTAGCCTATAGGTTGGCATTGCCGCCAAGTTTTGGAAACGTTCACAACGTTTTCCACGTATCACAACTCAGAAAATACATTTTTGATCCAAAGCACGTAATCCACCAAGAAGAGATGACCCTTAGCCCAGACTTGAGCTACCAAGAAAGACCTGAAGCCATTCTAGACCGGAAAGTGCAACAACTCAGAAATAAGGCAATCACATCATTGAAAGTCTTATGGAGACACCACGGACAAGAAGAAGCCACGTGGGAACTTGAAGACAAGATGAAGGAGAAATACCCCGAACTGTTTTAGCAGAGATATGCAAATTTCGGGACGAAATTTTTGTTAAGAGGGGTAGTATGTAATAACCCGCTCTTTTATATATATTTATTAAATCCAGTAATGCGTGTTTATTAATTTTTCATCAGTGAATGAAACCCGATTATTATTCTGATATGAATTCAGCTTATGATCCTGAATTTATATTATTGAAGCAGTCAATAATGTTATTTCAAAGTTATAACTGACTTAGCGAAGTCATGTTATTTATTAAGCGAGATGGAACTATTGATTCTGTCATTTATATAATTACTTAAGTCGTGATTTATTTTTTTTCCGACTCGTGAAGTTAATTAAATCTGCGGATTTAATTTAAAGATCAGGACAACGAATGAATTAAATGTACGGATTTAATTTACATTCATTTTATAACCTATCGATTTTAGCGAGGCGGGAAATCACATGTCGGAATACGAGATTTATTTAATTATACAGTATCAAGTAGATACGAGCACGCGATTCATATTACAGTTACAGAATCACCGAGACATAGGAATATACTTCTTTTATTCACCACAACCTCATTTCATGCCTTACAACTTGTACTCACAATCAACTTTCCTTCCTATTTTCCTAATTATACCATAATCTAGCAAGTACACAAAAAGAATAAGAAAAGGGAAAGGAAACGTGAACTGCAAGAGGCAGCCACCACTGCACTCTTCCTCCTGCTCTAGCCACCTAGCTTTGCACCTTTTGGATAGCACACTCAAGTGTGCAGTCTTCAGCCAGCTTTCCTATGTCTGCCCCCATCCAATCCACCCTATCTCTACAGCTCATACTAGCACACTCAAGTGTGTAGCAACAGCTTCTCCTTTAATCTCACACTTCAGCCCCAATTCGCCACTCTCCTCTTTTCTACACTTGGAAACTTTGGGAGAGCAGAGACTTCAATCCAGTGCTCTGCCACTTCAAGGTAAGCTTTGGCTACAATTTCTCCATCTTCTCCATAACTCTACCTGCATTGATTGAGGAAACAACAATTGTTTAAACTGTTCCAGCCATTCAAGTCCATTCAAAACATCAACAGTTGAAGAAGTGAGGAAGAGAGAGAGGGATCAGGCATTCAATACTTGCCAAAATAAAGCTAAACGTTGCCTTAATTCTTTCAACTGTCCATGATTCTCCCGCATTCATTGAGAGGAACCGACCATTGTAATCATTTCAGATTATCTCAGTTATTCAATACCACAGCAACACCAACCAACATTTATACTTCAAGGTCAAGCGCGGGATTAATAATCAGTCAATGAGCTACTGTACCACAGAAAGTTTCTATCAGGTGGGCATTACTTTCATATATATCAAATGAGTTTAATGTTACAATTGAACAAGTTATTCCGTTACAAAATCTTTGAACTGACAATTATTTCCAACTGTTGTCTTGCCATAAATGTTTCAATTTTGGGTATGATATCTATCTGATATGTTATGTAATCGAATTCGGGTCCTGAGCAGTTGATAGCTATCCTGCCAGGGCTAGTGTACACATGTGACCGTGAGTCATCGAGCGGGTTGGCCGGTCAGGTGTCCGTGAGAGGTGGCTACCTCTCCGGCATGAAATTCCAGATATGATAGATTACAAGAGAACTTAGTCTGCAGACGAACTTTAAGAATCACAATTGAATTTAGTAAGCTTGGGCCTTGTTAGCTAAAACCCCCTTGTTGTACTGTTTATGATGACATGACAATTTAAATCTTTACGAAGCATGTTATTTCTTTATAGGCATATGTGCCCACTGAGTACCTTTGTACTCAGCCCTGCATATATTTCTAAATGTGCAGGTTGAGCAGTAGCCCATGGTGATGAAGTGACGAGCAGGATCTTCTTTTGTTTCGATGTTATGTTTTGAAAAACTCTTGGGTACATGTCTGAAGGAATATTAAATTAAATTAATGTTCCACTTCGCCCGATGATCGTTTCTTGGTTATTATTAATTTATCATACAACGATTAATCCTAACATGCTCCTATGAATTTAACAGCTGCACATAGGTGTTAGGAATTACTTACTTGTAAATCGGATGCACAGATGGTTGATGATCGTGTCGAAAGACTCCAGTTCTGATCTTCTCAGCCTCCAGCAACATCCAGCAGCAGGTCCTCGGCGCCTCCAGCACGCTCCAGCGCACAACCTCGGCAGCACCAGGCCCCGGCGAAGGTAACAGCAGCGGCAGTGTGCCGCCCGCTGGGCGCGCAGCGCGCAGGCGCGGCCCTGGGCGCGCACAGCCCCTGCCGCCTGCCTCCCTGCCCTCGCCCGACCCGCACGCCACCAGCAGCACGCGCAGGAGCCTTGCACAGCACCCTCAGCAGCAGCGACACCCGGCGCTGCTCGGCAGCCTGACCAGGCGCGCGCGGCGCGCAAGCGCTCGTGCGCGCGCTGCCCTCGGCGCCGGCAGCCCGTGCCGTGTCGCACTTACCTTACACCATTCGTTCGTTGTTGATTCGTCGTCGTCTCGTCTCGTTCCTCAGTTTTACAGATTACACAGGAAAAACAAATACAAATTGAAAACCTAATCTAACCACGGATTTTCTCGTGGTGAAAAATGATTACAACGTCAAACGACGTATCCCACGAATCAACAGACCACGAAGAACAACAGCAGTAAAAACAACGCACATTATTAATCGTACATAAATTAATAATAGAGCTAAGAAATTAATCCTGGGCTCTGATACCAATTGAAGGAATATTAAATTGAATTAACGTTCCACTTCGTCCGATGATCGTTTCTTGGTTATTATTAATTTATCATACAACGATTAATCCTAACATGCTCCTATGAATTTAACAGCGGCACATAGGTGTTAGGAATTAGTTACTTGTAAATCGGATGCACAGATGGTTGATGATCGTGTCGAAAGACTCCAGTTCTGATCTTCTCGACTGTATCCCGCTCAAGTCTCACCGTTGGATGGACAACGAACTGTGAGAAATCCCAAGCTAGAAATCCCCAACGTTTCCTGCGCCCCTTCTCAGTTCTCAAACCCTAATAATTATCAGTGTGTTTTTTTTAGAGCTGACAGCTGTATTATATAATACAGAAGAGAGAGGGGGGCGCCAACTTTTAGTAGGGAACGATTTCTAGCCCTACTTGGGCTAGGAGATATTGGGCCAGTCCAGGGACCAAATACAAGGAATAAAGATGGGCCTCAAATAAATTAATTTATCTATGGTCAGCCCAGACCATAATTAATTTATAAATATCAGTTCATTCCACTAGAGAACCGATATTGACTTACCCTTTTATTGCCGGTGATGAGTCGGGGCTTGTATTTAGACTTATTAAATCCTCGTATTTAAAATATCCGACATCCATTAATTAATTAGAGCTCTGACAGCCTAAATTAATTAATCTCTTTGTAATCCTTAAGCAGTACCACTCAAAACTTATTATTGCGCCTGAACTTAATCAACCTGCAGGGTTTAGCGCAATAAACATTATTGAGCTCCTTAAGGGGATGTCATTATCCTATACCGGATACGATTACTAATACAGATAATCAGATATCATATATTGACCGCTATCACCCAAGATACAGAGTACACAAGTTACTATATAACTCTTGCTCATAGTAAGTCAAAGTGATAAACGAATCAACATATATATCTGACATCTTATTAGTATTAAGATCTTATAAGTCACCGAGATCTCTAATTCTTCACTTAAGTCAGATAGAAGAATATATCTCACTGTGGTCCTATCAATACGTATAACGTACCAGTATAGATAAGTAGTCAAGACAAACTACTTCCATCTATACTGCAACCTAAACCAATAACTTGTCCTAGAGTTATTTCGGTTGTCTTATGTAGCAAAACACTGCAACCAGGTAGGCATTACTTTCATATATATATATATATATATATATATATATATATATATATATATCAAGCAAAGTAAATGTTTATATTCGAGCAAGTTATTATTTTCAGAAATATTTGAATTGAAATTATTTCAACTATTGTCTTGCCATAAATGTTTTAGATTTTAGTATGATATCTATCTGCTAGTTTATAATCGAATTCAGATCCTGAGCGGATAGCTATCCTGCCGGGATTAGTCTACACTGTGACCGTGAGTCATGGAGCGGGTTAGCCAGTCAAGTGTCCGTGAGAGGTGGCCACCTCTCCGGCACACAGCTTCAGATATGATAGATTATAAAAGAACTTAGTCTTATCAGACGGACTTTAGAATCACAAATGAATTTAGGATGGTTGGGCCTTTATAAGAAAAAAAACCCCTGGCTATACTGTTGAAATGGCCTGACAATTTACAGTTTATGTAAGTATGTATATGATTTTTGGCATATGTCTACTGAGTATTTTGTACTCAGCCCTGCATATATTTCTAAATGTGCAGGTTGAGCAGTGATGGGTGATGCTGAGGTGTCGAGCGGAGCTTTTTCATATTTACTAAATAAACTCTTGGCGATACATGTCTTCATACATGTATCACGTTCTCATTTCCACTGCGAACACTCAATTATGATGTAGCTTATTCTATTTGTGTTGAATTATCAAAATAAGGGATTGTGTAAACATTTTAATCGGATACTCATGACCGATTACTAGTCATTAACTATATATGTGTGTCTTGTTCTCATATTATATCTCGGTCTTATTTCAATTCCCTCAATATTATTTATCACCCCTTTCTATCCCCTTTTCTAATTTTCCTTCCCTGGTCACGGTTTCCCCGGCTTATCTATCCTTAGTTAAGTCCGATCGTGACACAAATTCAATCTCAAAAGTATCATCACCACATTTCACATCTAAAAACTTAGGAATTTCATTAGCAACATTCATCTCGACAAGCACTCTTGCAAAATAACCAACAGAAGCTCGAGCAGAACTACCATCAATGATAATAGGGGTGCCAACTTGTCTAGCAAAATACCAGTAAGAACCTCAGGGTGCCAATAATCATAGAGGTCACGGCCATAGAGGTCACGGCCTCGTTGGGATTGAATTTAGGGACCCAAGCTTGAAGGTGTAGAATTCCAATATGCAAGTGCCAAGAAACTTTAAATAATGCAATCGTATAATCTTCCTGAGATGAGAACTTTAAATTATAATAGCTTTTACCAAGGGGAATGACCTCCCAGGGCTAAGAAGGCTTCCATAACCCATTGAGCTCCATGTAAATATCGGCCGCAAACCTCGGGGTATCTCCCTTGCAGAGAAACAGCGACTGTGTATAGCATATTGGAATGAGCGGACCTGTCGTTGATGAAGGCAGTAAATAGGATGAGGCACGGTCGATCACCCTCGAAAGTAGGCTTGAGTACGGCAAAGTCGTGTGCCGGGATGTCAGCAGGACAGGCGACCTTCGACTTGAGAGTGTCCGCAAACGATTTGGCGCGCGGCTCCTTCTACAGAGGCAGTTCAATTTCCAGGAAAAGGATCCCAGCAGCCCTGTTACGGGACGTCTCCGCATAGGTGATGGCGGAGTTCAGAATCCTATCAGCAACACAACATCACAGAGAACGATTTCAGCAGCCTGGAGGTCGATCGAGGCGAGGGGATTTACAGTAAGCAACGTCGGAGCCCTTTCTTGAACCCTAGTAGAAATAGGGTTGGCAGAGTTAAGCGGTGGCGGCTGCAGGGATGATGATGGCGTATCTGTTGGCGTCGAAACGATCGGGGTGGTGTCTGCCATAATAGTCGTGCCTCCATAAACATGGCCGCCGGTAGAGAGCTCAGCCGTCTAGTATTTGATCGGGGGAGAAGCCCTAGGATCCATTGTTGGCAGCGCTGAAACCCTAGTATCTGACGGCGCCGCCAGAGCAATTTCTGAAAACAAAATCACGTCCACGACGTCGGAGTAGGAGATAGTGGTGGCCATAGTAGGCGTCGGCAGGGGGTGGCCGCCGCATGATTATGGTAACTTGATCGAACAAAGTTGTTCGATATTTGTGGGAAGGGCGAAAAAGATGTTGTGGCTGTCGACGCCGTTTCGGAGAAGGCCATAGCCGGACGGCAGAGAAAGGAATCCGGAGAAATTACGGTGAAACATCGTCGTTCATTTCCATTTACCAGAGTTCCAGTCCTGCGGCTTAAGAAAAAAAATGTATATATTACAATATAGGCCTTCTTCATTGAACCTTGGCCTATATATATATATATATATATATATATATATATATATCTAGAAATAGAACTGACGAATCCTAAGTCAAAAGGTCGAGAGACTGAATGCCACTATTCTTGAACAAGTTAGAGTCGGGTCTTCTTTTCGCACTATTACGGATATGAAAATAATGGTCAAAATCGGATTAAATTGTCAACTGCCCCTATCGGAAATAGGATTGACTAGCGATTCCGAAGGAACTGGAGTTACATCCCCTTTCCATTGAAGAGTTCTTATGTGTTTCCACGCCCCTTTGAGACCCCGAAAAGTGGACAAATTCCTTTTCTTAAGTCTTAAGAACACATACAAGATTCGTCACTACAAAGAGGATAATGGTAACCCCACCATTAACTACTTCATTTATGAATTTCATAGTAATAGAAATACATGTCCTACCGAGACAGAATTTGCAATTTGCTAGCCTCTTGCCTAGCAGGCAAAGATTTACCTACGCGGAAAGGATGATTCATTCGGATCGACATGAGAGTCCAACTGCATTGCCAGAATCCATGTTGTATATTTTCTATTTGAAAGAGGTTGACCTCCTTGCTTCTCTCGTGTACACGCCGAGCCCCTTTTCTCCTCGGCCCACGGAGACAAAATGTAGGACTGGTGCTAACAGTTCATCACGGAAGAAAGGACTCACTAAGCCAGGATCACTAACTAATCTAAATCACTAACTAATACTAATCTAAATCTAATCTAATATAATAGAAAATACTAATATAATAGAAAAGAACTGTCCTTTCTGTATACTTTCCCCGGTTCCGTTGCTATCGCGGGCTTTACGCAATCGATCGGATTAGATCGATATCCCTTCAACACAACATAGGTCATCGAAAGGATCTCGGAGACCCACCAAAGTACGAAAGCCAGGATCTTTCAGAAAATGGATTCCTATTCGAAGAGTGCATAACTGCATGGATAAGCTTACAGTAACCCGTCAATTTGGGATCCATCCAATTCGATATTTTATTTTCCTTGGTAGGTATTGGGAAGGAATTGGAATGGAATAAGATCGATTCATACAGAAGAAAAGGTTCTCTCTTGATTCTGTGCCTATGGGATAGAGGAAGAGGAAAAATCGAAGATTTCACATAGTACTTTTGATCGAAAAATCAATCAGATTTATTTTGTACCCTTCGTTCAATGGTCAAATTCTACAGGATCAAACCTATGGGACTTAAGGAATGATAAATGATATAAAAAAAAGAGAGGGAAAAAGAAATTAATATTAAATAAAAATGAAGTAGAAGAACCCAGATTCCAAATGAACAAATTCAAACTTGAAAATTTTTTTATTCTCGAAGAATGAGGGGCAAGGGGATTGATCGAGAAAGATCTCTTGTTCTTATTATAGGATCGTGATTGGATCCGCATATGTTTGGTAAAGAGAATAATCTTCTCCTTTGAGAATAATCAAAAATGGAAAGTGTTCAATTGGAACATGAAAACGTGACTAAATTGGCCCTAGTTACTCTTCGGGACAGAGTGGAAGAAGGGAGGGGATTCTCGAGCGCGGAAAAGGATCCATAAAAATTCGAAAGAATTGAACGAGGAGCCATATGACGTGAAAATCTCATGTACGGTTCTGTAGAGTGGCAGTAAGGGTGACTTATCTGTCAACTTTTCCACTATCACCCCCAAAAAACAAAACTCTGCCTTACGTAAAGTTGCCAGAGTACGATTAACCTCTGGATTTTAAATCACTGCTTATATACCCGATATTGGCCATAATTCACAAGAACATTCTTCAGTCTTAGTAAGAGGGGGAAGGGTTAAGGATTTACCCGGTGTAAGATATCACATTATTCGAGGAACCCTAGATGCTGTCGGAGTAAAGGATCGTCAACAAGGGCGTTCTAGTGCGTTGTAGATTCTTATCCAAGACTTGTATCATTTGATGATGCCATGTGAATGGCTAGAAACATGTAAAGTGTATGGCTAACCCAATAACGAAAGTTTCGTAAGGGGACTGGAGCAGGCTACCATGAGACAAAAGATCTTCTTTCTAAAGAGATTCGATTCGGAACTCTTATATGTCCAAGGTTCAATATTGAAATAATTTTAGAGGTTTTCCCTGACTTTGTCAGTGTCAACAAACAATTCGAAATACCTCGACTTTTTTAGAACAGGTCCGAGTCAAATAGCAATGATTTGAAGCACTTCTTTTTACACTATTTCGGAAACCCAAGGACTCAATCGTATGGATATGTAAAATACAGGATTTCCAATCCTAGCAGGAAAGGGATACTCAATTTAAAGTGAGTAAACAGAATTCCATACTCGATCTCATAGATACATATAGAATTCTGCGGAAAGCCGTATTCGATGAAAGTCGTATGTACGGCTTGGAGGGAGATCTTTCATATCTTTCGAGATCCACCCTACAATATGGGGTAAAAAAGCCAAAATAAGTGATTTTAGCCCTTATAAAAAGAAAACTGATTCTTAAACCCCTTTCACGCTCATGTCACGTTGAGGTACTGCAGAAGAAAAAACAGCAAAATCCGATCCAATTTATCGTAATCGATTAGTTAACATGTTGGTTAACCGTATTCTGAAACACGAAAAAAAATCATTAGCTTATCAAATGTAGTGACCCGCTCTTTTATATATTTTAAATCCAGTAATGAGTGTTTATTTTTGTTCATCAGTGAATGAAAACGGTTAATATCCTGATATGAATTCAGCTTATGATCCTGAATTCATATTATTAAAGCAGTCAATGATATTATTTCAGAGTTATAACTGACTTAGCAAAGTCACGTTATTATTTTTAAGCGAGATGGAATTAGATTTTATTTTTATTCAAGTCGTGGATTATTTCTAACTCGTGAGTTAATTAAATCTGCGGATTTAATTTAAATATTAGAAAAACAAACGAATTAAATCTACGGATTTAATTTAGATTCATTTTATAACTTATAGATTTAGAGAAATATCACATGTCGAAATCGAGATTTATGTAAATACAGTATCAAACAGAATCGAAGCCAGTATTTTATTACAGTTACAGAATCACCGAGACATAGAAAATACATCATTATTTCTTCTCTACATTTTTTTTTCTTTCTTTTTCTTTCCATTAATTTTTGTTCCCCACTTCTCTACACCACTTTTCCTCACCACTTTTCCCTTTGCCCGCCACTCATCATCTCAATTATACAACGACAATAATTCCATTACCTCCACCATCTTGTTCCACCTGCAATTATCAAAGAAACATCAACATATTATTTCAGTTCAGTTATTTCAGTCCAGAAACACCTCAACAATTGAGATACTAAAGGAGAACTTTCATCCATTACTCTGCCAGAAACATTAAGGTAAAGATTAGTATTGAATCATCATCTTCTTTCAATTTCAACGTGCATTTACTGAAATGAACAAGTATGATTTATTTCAGAATCCTTCCACTTAATCCACCCACAGCAGCCAACCAACACCAATACCTCAAGGTATTTAATATCTCAGTTTTAATTCATGTTACATAAGCATCACCCATCAATCACGTTTCAGTTGTATAGAAATATAGCAAGTTAGAATAACAGAGGACCTTTATATATGCTATTGGCTAAGCTTAGCAACATTATACTCTACATCAGGATGGAACAAATCATGGATTGCTTTAAAGAGGTAGAATATTACTAACGGACAATTTACTTGCTCGAGAAAATCAACATGCTTACCCATCGAAATCCAACCACGCAACGAAAACAAACGAGACTAGAGAACTTAGCTTTAGGTTGAGTGGTAGTGGACTGTCGGAGCTCTGCGACTCACGGCGACGGCGGCTCCGGGAAAGGAGGCTGCCGGGCCCTTGCTGTTAACAGCAGCGGCTGGCGGCGGCGCTCCCAGGCGGCGGCGTTACCTCAGCAGCGGCGACGTCCGGCGATAGAACTCCAGACCGCGACCCGGCGAAACAGCAGCGGTAGTTGGTGGCGTGGCTCGAACCTTCGACTCCGGAGATAGCAGAACGGCGGAACCCCTGCTCGCCGGAAATCGCACAGCAGCAGCCGACCTGAACCATGGCCGAGCAGGGGCTCGAGCGCAGCAGCAGCGGACGCTCGGCAACGGTGTTCTGCCCTTTTCTGAAACTTAGGGCTTGACGTCGGAGAGGGATACCAGAGGACGGAAGTTGGACTGCGCCGCTCCCAGACGACGACCGGCGCCGATCAAGCCGCCGGATTCCAGACAAAGGTGCGACCGCGGCGATGATTTCCAGAGCTAGGGCTCAACTAGGTTCTGCGTGGAGAGAGAAAGGGGACGTCGACGGGGTTCGACGCGTCGGCAGACGACGGGTGAACAGCCGGAGAAGCGAAGCCGGCCAGATTTTAGCCGAAGGAGAAGAAGACCGATCGAACGCAGAATTTGAGAAAAGGAGCGAGCGGCGCTTGAGAATATGATAAAGGGGAAGTCTTCGACTGATTTGAGAAGGGAATAGAGAGAGATTCAATTGGGCTTCTCCTTATTCTTATTTAATTTGGGCTTCTCCTATTTTAATTGAGTTGGGCCGAAAATTTGGGCCTTTATTTTATTTTCTTTGGGCTTCATTATTTATTTATTTAATTGGGCCTCTGATTTTATTTATATGGGCCGATTTTATTTACTGATTGGGCCTCTGAATTTATTTATTTTACTCAGATGGGCTTTTATTACATTATTTCATTGGGCCGAATTTATTTAAATTGAAGCCCATCTATTTTATTTTAATTGGGCTGTTATATTATCTTCGTTGGGCCTCGTTTGATTTATTTAATTGAGCCCAGCTAATCAAATTATTTATTTATTGGGCCAAGATTTATTTAATTACTTGAGCCGATGAGTTATTTCAATTGGGCCTCTCATGTTAATTATTCAAGCCACTTCTACTTAATTAATTATTAGGCTGCCTTATGTTGAGCCTTTTAATTATTTAATCTTATAATATTACTTGTTCCTATTTATTAAGCCCGATTAATTATGAGGTTATAAAGCGAATAAGTTGAAGTATTTATTTATTTTCTATTGACTACGAGGGATGGGGTTTATTTAATTGACGGATTAGAACACCCTAAGAGAACGGATTAATTTTTGTTAATTATCCGGCTTCATGAGACGAGACTTAGCTTTTGTTTAAATCCGATAGCCTGGATTAACAATAGAAATTCCCTGATTATTATCTCAGAATAATAGTTCATGCATACGAGATTCATGCATAGTTTAATTACGCATTCTCATTTAATTGAGAATTTTCCCTCGATTTAAAGTCTTACGTTATTTTCTCGGATTAAAGGTCGAGTGCAAGAATAAGAGCTCGTCAAGGAGTCACTAATCTGTAGCAAAGCTTTGCTATCAGGTGGGTTACTTTCATATATATCAAATGAGTTTAATGTTATGTTTGAACAGTTATTTCATTGCAAAATCTTTGAACTGAAAATTATTTCAACTGTTGTCTTGCCATAAATGTTTCAATGTTTGGTATGATATCTATCTGATGTGGCTTTGCCAATTATTATGAAATCGAATTCGGGTCCTGAGCAGTTGATAGCTATCCTGCCAGGGCTAGTGTACACCAGTGACCGTGAGTCATCTAGCGGGTTGGCCGGTCAAGTGTCCGTGAGAGGTGGCCACCTCTCCGGCACACAGTTCCAGATATGATAGATTACAAGAGAACTTAGTCTGCAGACGAACTTTAAGAATCACAAATGAATTTAGTAAGCTTGGGCCTTTTTAGCGAAAAACTCCCTTGCTGTACTGTTTATGATGGCATGACAATTTACAACTTTACGAAGCATGTTATATTTCATAGTAGGCATATGTGCCCACTGAGTACTTTTGTACTCAGCCCTGCATATATTTCTAAATGTGCAGGTTGAGCAGCTGCCGATGGTGATGAAGTGACGAGCGGGACTCTTTTGTCTTATTATGTATTAATGAACTCTAGGGTTACATGTCTTCATACATGTAATCAGAACCTTATTCCGCTGCGTACTCAGAAGTTTTATGTTATTTTGGATAAGTCGGAGTTATCCGAACTTACTAGTTATTTGAGTCTATACGACTAAAACTCCGTTATATTATAAATATCCCTGTTGTTAACGATGATGAAATGCGATCCTTTCTTGTTTGATTATTCCCCTTTCTACCCCGCTTCTAATCTCCCTTCATTAGTCACGGTTTCCCCGGCTTAATTATCCTTAATTAGGGCCGGTCGTGACAGAGTGGTATCAGAGCAGTTCATTTGCTCTGAACCCTAGAGTTAGCCCATTTTTCTAGTATGATCACTAGTATATATGAGTCAGTCAGCCAAAGCTCATCACTTCATCACATCGTCATGCTCAGCAAGAAAGAAGGTGGTAATGATTTTAAAACATTGAGAAGTTCACGTTTTATATGAATGTACTGATGCTTACATTCAAGTTTTATGCTTTATTGATTGATTAGATATCTCAATGAACTTAGATGCGTTAAGAATGCATGATCACTGTTACGAGAAGAACAATAGAAGATAGAAACTCAGTTATATTTCACTATAGCCATGGTGAAGAGCTGAGAAAGAGGAAGAGAATCCAATGAAAGCAGTGCAAGCAGAGTGCCACGCACGAATCACTGAAGCAGGCATAGTTCTTCATTCAGGTTGTTCACGCGAGACGGAACACCGAATCGACTATTGCCTTATTTGATGATAGATCACGTGAGTCATTGCTCGTAGCGACGAGTGTGACTTATGTAATCAGCTAGCTATCGCATAATGAGCTAAGACTCATTACTAACTCTCGATTATCACCAGTTATGGCATGAAGAGAACCTTCATGATTTATGTTTGAACTTCAGAGTCGGACTCATATGCAGTTATAACACTTTGTGTATGATGTTATAGCATCGCGATTAGAACTGCCAGCTTACAGTTTCAGATATTCAGAACCTTTATGATTACAATTACCTATTATATTACACGTGAGCATGATTTAGAATCCCTATTGATTACGATCACCTGCTACAAATCGAAAGGAGGATAGGTGCCATGGGTAACTAGAAGTTACCAACCATTATGATTGATCATAAAAGTTTACGCAAGTGTGTAAGACGAGAGAAGTTCTCGAAGATGGTTTAGAGTTTAATAATAGCTAGAAGCGCCGACAGTGGATCAATGCTGAAACAAAAGAATTAAGATTCTAATGAGACCCTAAGGATATACTCAAGATAAATATATATACCTTAACCTATCGAGGACATCGCCTCAGTTAGAACGTCTTGGATTATGCATTTAGTCTGGTAGCCGCAATGAGAGCATTGACTAAGGTCATTTTATGACTTAGCATTACACATGGGGACACATACCCTATAAAGGTACTCAGATGAGCAAAAGCTATTTCCTTATTGAATGCGTGATGATTCAGAAGGTCTTTTGCAATAACACGGAAGAGTGCTTCAAATTATATGGTTGCATTTCAAGAGCTATGTGAAGGAACACTAAGTACTAGAAGTACTACAGTAAGATCATATAGAGGAACATTGTTGAGTAAGGTCGAGCCTACCTTATTTCACCTATAGAAGATGTTTAAGGATTGCATTAAACTAGGAGGCAGACTCCAAGTTTGAGAAGCTCTAGAATATTCTCAAGGACATGTTCAAGATATTAAGAAGAAAGTAGTGATTTTAGACCAAATATACCTTTTGCAGCCAAGGAATAAGAATTACCAAGTTCGGAAAAGTATTTCCGAGTGACTGAGAAGTAGTTGTGTCGGACCTGGCCAGTCCACATGGCCAAAATCTCAGTAGTCGTCATATATGGGTCTTTAAACCTATATATTTTAAACCTTCATCTGAAAAGCCAAACGGGTTCAGACTATTAGGTCATTTCGTTTCGACCTTTCAGTCAATTCATTTCTACCCTATGGTTATTCATTTTCAATTGTTTGGCAAATTATTGAAACACTTTGCCTAATTGCCATTTGTGATTTGAATCATTGCGATCTACTAGCTGTTGGTAGATTTTCTGTGACCCAAGGATAAACAGATAATCATCAGATTAAATCAGTCAAAAACGTATGCTTCAACCCAAGGGTCAAGCACGTAATGCATACAGACAATCTCTTGTGCATTTAGTAGGACGTTATTTGTGTATTTCGAAAACGACGATCATTTCGATACTTTTGTATGCCCCTATGTTGGCTTAGTTATTTTGACTAGTATTAGTACGGAAACGCTGGTTCATATGGCATTTCAGAACTGAACCTCTCATGATGACTTTGCAAGATAGCCAGTTCATCATGTATAATGCTTGGATAGATCACCAGATCTATATTCAAATGATGATGAAATAGTCCTCATTGAGACTAATTTTCCATGTCTATGTAGCGACCCTATCAGTCTTTTGTGGCAAGTCACTTCTGCTATGTTATTTATATACCTTCATGAGAAAAAAAAATACGAGCGAGATTCGAGAATTAAGAAAACAATTTACAGAATTGATGATATGCATCTGTGTATCACATTGGTGACTATATGTCGACTCATCGGAATGTCAACAAAGCAAAAGTATCCGAGAAAAGGGGAAAGAATTCCCTGAGATGGGGAAAAGGCCCAGTACCAGGGCTAGAACAAAATATGGCCTCACCACCCATACAACTAGAACATAGAATAGAAGAACTATTCCTATGACATAACCCACCTACCTTCAACGGGACAGGAGACCCGGCAGAAGTTGAAACTTGGGTTCGCGCTATTGAACGCATTTTCAACTTCCTGCGTTGCACCGACCAAGAACGTCTGACTTGTATGTCCTTTCAGTTGACTGGGTCAGCTAATTTCTGGTGGGAAGCAAGGATGAAAACGATGACAGCAGAGCAGTTAGAAAACCTGACTAGGGAATAATTCAAAGCCGGTATATATGACAAGTATATACCCAAGAGCTACCGCAAGAAGAAGGAGGCTGAATTTTACAATCTGAAACAAGGAAAGATGTCGGTAACTCAATACGACAGGATGTTCTGCGATATGTCTAGATATGCGCCGGAACAAGTTGACACAGATGAGAAGATGGCTGAAAAGTTTTATGCCGGTCTGAGGCACGAGATTAGGATGGCTTTGGCAAGCCACGGAGGATTTTCTTACACTGAGTTGCTCAGCCGAGCGTTAGACATTGAGGCAGCCATGCCAGGAGAAAGACTTGCAATTATACCTGCGCCAGCACCTCCACATGATCAAAATCATAATCATAATTTCAAAGGAAAGAGGAGATGGGACAACAGTAACCCGAACCAAGGCGAGAAGAGGCCATGGCAGGGACGGGTCTTCCAGTCACAAGGTTATGGAAGCCAGGGCGCACCGAAACAGATGGGAAATAACCAACAAAGAGCCCCACATTGTCCCAAATGTAACAAAAGTCATATGGGAATTTGTAAGGCCGGCAGTGATAGTTGCTATATCTGCAACCAGAAGGGGCACTATGCAAATCGGTGCCCGAATAAGCAACATGGAACGAGTTTAAGGCCAAACCCACCTATCCAGGCTTCGCATCTGCGAGCAATCCAAGCTCTGCCCCAACCATACCCAAGGCAGCAACCACAGTATCAGCAGCCACAGCAGCACCAACAGCTACAGTACCAACCACAACCTCAACAACCGTATCAGCAACAGGCCCGCCAACAACAGCAGCGACAACAGAAACAACATGAAAAGCCTCGTCATGCTAGAGTCTATGCTATGAGGCAGAAACAGCCCGAGAACAACCAGGGAAACCTGGCAGGTATGGGCATGCTACTCAATACTCCTGTTGTACTTCTATTTGATACGGGCGCATCGCATACTTTCATTTCAAGTACATGTGTTGACACATTAAAATTTAAAATGGAAAGAGCTGACCAGAAGTTGAGTATATCATCACCTATAGGAGGGATGACGACAGTAGATCATGTGTGCTTGAACCTAGAACTGAACATAGGGTCACTCAAGATTGTAGTGAACAACTCGTATGTTATTCCGATGGGAGATGTGGACATAATCCTAGGAATGGACTGGCTAGCCGAGAACTATGCCACCATCCTTTGTAACGAAAGACGGATATCGTTTCGACCCCCAGGAAGTGAGCCGTCACATTTCCACGGAATTAGTATGTGAAGAAGAAAGATGATCATCTCCGCCCTGCAAGCAACGAAAATGATGAAGAAGGGATACTCAGCTTACCTCGTGTATTTACACGGAGAACTTGGAACCGAAAGAAGCATAGAAGATGTAGCAATTGTACGGGACTTTTCAGATGTATTTCCAGAAATTCTGCCAGGGCCACCACCGGACAGACCAATTGAGTTTACCATTGATTTGGAGCCCGGGGCAGCTCCCATTTCGAAGGCACCATACCGAATGGCTCCTAAAGAGTTGGAAGAACTCAAGATACAACTGCAAGAACTTTTGGAACTTGGATTCATTAGGCCAAGTGTATCACCTTGGGGTGCACCCGTACTTTTCGTGAAGAAAAAGGATGGCACATTGCGAATGTGTATAGACTATAGGGAACTGAACAAAGTGACACTCAAGAATAAATATCCTTTACCAAGGATAGATGACCTCTTCGACCAGCTCAAGGGAGCAAGCGTATTCTCGAAGATTGATTTGCGGTATGGTTATCACCAACTGAAGATTCGACCAGAAGACGTACCTAAGACGGCGTTTAGAACTAGGTATGGTCACTACGAATTTGTAGTTGTGCCATTCGGGCTAACCAATGCGCCAGCTGTATTCATGGACCTCATGAATCGAGTATTCCATCCGTACTTAGACAAATTTGTCTTGGTATTCATAGATGACATCCTGATCTACTCGAAGAATGAGAAAGACCATGAGGAACATCTGAGAATTGTTCTAGAAACGTTGAGGACAGAGCGCCTTTATGCCAAATTCAGCAAGTGTGAGTTTTGGCTCAGCGAAGTCACGTTTTTAGGACATATTGTGTCATCAGAAGGGATTAAAGTGGACCCTGAAAAAGTGCAAGCGGTGCGCGAATGGAGATCGCCTACTAACCCTAATGAGATAAGAAGTTTCTTAGGATTGGCAGGTTACTATCGGAGGTTTATGGAAGGATTTTCCAAAATTGCAAAGCCAATGACGCAACTACTCAGGAAGGGAATAAAATTCTCTTGGACAGAGGAGTGCGAGAAGAGCTTCCAAGAACTCAAGGAAAAGTTTACTACGGCACCAGTGTTAGCCGTCCCAACAGCTGACAAGGAATATGTGATCCACACGGACGCGTCCAAAAATGGACTCGGTTGTGTACTAATGCAAGAAGGAAAAGTGATAGCATACGCGTCACGACAGCTTAGGCCACATGAACTAAATTACCCGACTCATGATCTGGAATTAGCTGCAGTGGTGCACGCACTAAAGATTTGGAGACACCACCTATATGGAGTTAGGTGCGAGATATACACAGACCACAAAAGCCTGAAATACTTTTTCGAGAAAAAGGACCTCAACATGAGACAGAGGAGATGGCTCGAACTAGTGAAAGACTATGACTGCGGTATTAACTACCACCCAGGCAAGGCCAACGTAGTGGCTGATGCATTGAGTCGTAAGATCCAATCTAAATTGGGAGCTTTCATCACTCGAGAGACGGTGCTCATAAGGGAATTTAGCAAAATGAGCATAGAAGTGGTTAAACCACCAGGGACGATAGCAAGCGTTGTGGCAACGGTACCTAACTTGAGGAAGACGATCGTAGAAGCACAAAGAAAAGACGAGAAAATGGAGAAACTACGGGAAACAGTAAGGAAATGAGGAGTCAAGAATTATCAAGAAGCATCAGATAATGCTATCCTCTTTGAGGGAAGGATATGCATCCCCCACGATAATGAACTTAAGGATAAAATCATGAGTGAAGCTCACGATACCCCTTATACTGCCCACCCAGGCAGTACTAAGATGTATCAAGATCTAAAGAAGCATTTTTAGTGGGAAGGCATGAAGAGAGACATAGCGTCATTTGTGGAGAAATGCCTGGCATGCCAACAGGTGAAGGCCTTACACCAAAGGCCATATGGAAAACTACAATCGTTGGAAATTCCAGAATGGAAGTGGGAGCACATCGCAATGAATTTTGTGACCAGTTTGCCCAAAACAAAGAGAGGAAACACTGCCATTTGGGTAATAGTGGATCGACTCACAAAATGTGCTCATTTTATACCAATACCGATCACACACGGGTCAGACAAGCTAGCTCAGTTGTATGTTCGAGAGATTGTACGCTTACACGGTGTACCCGTGTCAATCACATCAGATCGAGACTTGAAGTTCACATCTAGATTTTGGATGAGTTTACAGAAAGAGTTAGGCACGAGACTAAATTTCAGCACCGCCTTCCACCCGCAGACAGACGGGCAGTCTGAAAGGACAATTCAGACCCTCGAAGATATGTTGAGAACAGTGGTGTTAGACAGGGGTGGAAGTTGGGAAGCAGTGCTGCCGTTGATTGAATTTGCCTATAATAACAGTTACCAGGCGACTATCGATATGACACCATATGAGGCATTATATGGAAGAAAATGTAGATCACCGCTTTATTGGGATGAAGTGGGTGAGAGAAAAGTTTTAGGACCAGACATAGTCAATGAGATGGTGGAGATAGTCCGCCAGATCAGAGGGCGAATAAAGGAGGCACAAGATAGACAGAAATCTTACGCTGATGCACGTCGAACTGAGTTACGTTTTGAAATAGGAGACAAGGTCTTCCTAAAGGTATATCTTACCAAGGGGATAACTAGGTTTGGTGTCAAAGGAAAACTTAGACCCCAATTCGTAGGACCTTATGAAATTTTGGAGAGAATAGGCACAGTAGCCTATAGGTGGGCATTACCGCCAAGTTTTGGAAACGTTCACAATGTTTTCCACGTATCACAACTCAGAAAATACGTTTTCGATCCAAAGCACATAATCCACCAAGAAGAGATGATCCTTTGCCCAGACTTGAGCTATGAAGAGAGACCAGAGGTCATTCTAGATCGAAAAGTACAACAACTCAGGAATAAGGCAATCACATCAGTGAAAGTCTTATGGAGACACCACGGACAAGAAGAAGCCACGTGGGAGCTTGAAGACAAAATGAAGGAGAAATATCCCGAATTGTTTTAGAAGAAATATGCAAATTTCGGGACGAAATTTTTGTTAAGTGGGGTAGTATGTAGTGACCCGCTCTTTTATATATTTTAAATCCAGTAATGAGTGTTTATTTTTGTTCATCAGTGAATGAAAACGGTTAATATCCTGATATGAATTCAGCTTATGATCCTGAATTCATATTATTAAAGCAGTCAATGATATTATTTCAGAGTTATAACTGACTTAGCAAAGTCACGTTATTATTTTTAAGCGAGATGGAATTAGATTTTATTTTTATTCAAGTCGTGGATTATTTCTAACTCGTGAGTTAATTAAATCTGCGGATTTAATTTAAATATTAGAAAAACAAACGAATTAAATCTACGGATTTAATTTAGATTCATTTTATAACTTATAGATTTAGAGAAATATCACATGTCGAAATCGAGATTTATGTAAATACAGTATCAAACAGAATCGAAGCCAGTATTTTATTACAGTTACAGAATCACCGAGACATAGAAAATACATCATTATTTCTTCTCTACATTTTTTTTTCTTTCTTTTTCTTTCCATTAATTTTTGTTCCCCACTTCTCTACACCACTTTTCCTCACCACTTTTCCCTTTGCCCGCCACTCATCATCTCAATTATACAACGACAATAATTCCATTACCTCCACCATCTTGTTCCACCTGCAATTATCAAAGAAACATCAACATATTATTTCAGTTCAGTTATTTCAGTCCAGAAACACCTCAACAATTGAGATACTAAAGGAGAACTTTCATCCATTACTCTGCCAGAAACATTAAGGTAAAGATTAGTATTGAATCATCATCTTCTTTCAATTTCAACGTGCATTTACTGAAATGAACAAGTATGATTTATTTCAGAATCCTTCCACTTAATCCACCCACAGCAGCCAACCAACACCAATACCTCAAGGTATTTAATATCTCAGTTTTAATTCATGTTACATAAGCATCACCCATCAATCACGTTTCAGTTGTATAGAAATATAGCAAGTTAGAATAACAGAGGACCTTTATATATGCTATTGGCTAAGCTTAGCAACATTATACTCTACATCAGGATGGAACAAATCATGGATTGCTTTAAAGAGGTAGAATATTACTAACGGACAATTTACTTGCTCGAGAAAATCAACATGCTTACCCATCGAAATCCAACCACGCAACGAAAACAAACGAGACTAGAGAACTTAGCTTTAGGTTGAGTGGTAGTGGACTGTCGGAGCTCTGCGACTCACGGCGACGGCGGCTCCGGGAAAGGAGGCTGCCGGGCCCTTGCTGTTAACAGCAGCGGCTGGCGGCGGCGCTCCCAGGCGGCGGCGTTACCTCAGCAGCGGCGACGTCCGGCGATAGAACTCCAGACCGCGACCCGGCGAAACAGCAGCGGTAGTTGGTGGCGTGGCTCGAACCTTCGACTCCGGAGATAGCAGAACGGCGGAACCCCTGCTCGCCGGAAATCGCACAGCAGCAGCCGACCTGAACCATGGCCGAGCAGGGGCTCGAGCGCAGCAGCAGCGGACGCTCGGCAACGGTGTTCTGCCCTTTTCTGAAACTTAGGGCTTGACGTCGGAGAGGGATACCAGAGGACGGAAGTTGGACTGCGCCGCTCCCAGACGACGACCGGCGCCGATCAAGCCGCCGGATTCCAGACAAAGGTGCGACCGCGGCGATGATTTCCAGAGCTAGGGCTCAACTAGGTTCTGCGTGGAGAGAGAAAGGGGACGTCGACGGGGTTCGACGCGTCGGCAGACGACGGGTGAACAGCCGGAGAAGCGAAGCCGGCCAGATTTTAGCCGAAGGAGAAGAAGACCGATCGAACGCAGAATTTGAGAAAAGGAGCGAGCGGCGCTTGAGAATATGAGAAAGGGGAAGTCTTCGACTGATTTGAGAAGGGAATAGAGAGAGATTCAATTGGGCTTCTCCTTATTCTTATTTAATTTGGGCTTCTCCTATTTTAATTGAGTTGGGCCGAAAATTTGGGCCTTTATTTTATTTTCTTTGGGCTTCATTATTTATTTATTTAATTGGGCCTCTGATTTTATTTATATGGGCCGATTTTATTTACTGATTGGGCCTCTGAATTTATTTATTTTACTCAGATGGGCTTTTATTACATTATTTCATTGGGCCGAATTTATTTAAATTGAAGCCCATCTATTTTATTTTAATTGGGCTGTTATATTATCTTCGTTGGGCCTCGTTTGATTTATTTAATTGAGCCCAGCTAATCAAATTATTTATTTATTGGGCCAAGATTTATTTAATTACTTGAGCCGATGAGTTATTTCAATTGGGCCTCTCATGTTAATTATTCAAGCCACTTCTACTTAATTAATTATTAGGCTGCCTTATGTTGAGCCTTTTAATTATTTAATCTTATAATATTACTTGTTCCTATTTATTAAGCCCGATTAATTATGAGGTTATAAAGCGAATAAGTTGAAGTATTTATTTATTTTCTATTGACTACGAGGGATGGGGTTTATTTAATTGACGGATTAGAACACCCTAAGAGAACGGATTAATTTTTGTTAATTATCCGGCTTCATGAGACGAGACTTAGCTTTTGTTTAAATCCGATAGCCTGGATTAACAATAGAAATTCCCTGATTATTATCTCAGAATAATAGTTCATGCATACGAGATTCATGCATAGTTTAATTACGCATTCTCATTTAATTGAGAATTTTCCCTCGATTTAAAGTCTTACGTTATTTTCTCGGATTAAAGGTCGAGCGCAAGAATAAGAGCTCGTCAAGGAGTCACTAATCTGTAGCAAAGCTTTGCTATCAGGTGGGTTACTTTCATATATATCAAATGAGTTTAATGTTATGTTTGAACAGTTATTTCATTGCAAAATCTTTGAACTGAAAATTATTTCAACTGTTGTCTTGCCATAAATGTTTCAATGTTTGGTATGATATCTATCTGATGTGGCTTTGCCAATTATTATGAAATCGAATTCGGGTCCTGAGCAGTTGATAGCTATCCTGCCAGGGCTAGTGTACACCAGTGACCGTGAGTCATCTAGCGGGTTGGCCGGTCAAGTGTCCGTGAGAGGTGGCCACCTCTCCGGCACACAGTTCCAGATATGATAGATTACAAGAGAACTTAGTCTGCAGACGAACTTTAAGAATCACAAATGAATTTAGTAAGCTTGGGCCTTTTTAGCGAAAAACTCCCTTGCTGTACTGTTTATGATGGCATGACAATTTACAACTTTACGAAGCATGTTATATTTCATAGTAGGCATATGTGCCCACTGAGTACTTTTGTACTCAGCCCTGCATATATTTCTAAATGTGCAGGTTGAGCAGCTGCCGATGGTGATGAAGTGACGAGCGGGACTCTTTTGTCTTATTATGTATTAATGAACTCTAGGGTTACATGTCTTCATACATGTAATCAGAACCTTATTCCGCTGCGTACTCAGAAGTTTTATGTTATTTTGGATAAGTCGGAGTTATCCGAACTTACTAGTTATTTGAGTCTATACGACTAAAACTCCGTTATATTATAAATATCCCTGTTGTTAACGATGATGAAATGCGATCCTTTCTTGTTTGATTATTCCCCTTTCTACCCCGCTTCTAATCTCCCTTCATTAGTCACGGTTTCCCCGGCTTAATTATCCTTAATTAGGGCCGGTCGTGACATCAAATTATCTATCGAGCCATGAAAAAAATTCAACAAAAGACAGAAACAAATCCACTATCTGTTTTACGTCAAGCAATACGTGGAGTAACTCCCGATATAGCAGTAAAAGCAAGACGTGTAGGTGGATCCACTCATCAAGTTCCCATTGAAATAGGATCCACACAAGGAAAAGCACTTGCCATTCGTTGGTTATTAGCGGCATCCCGAAAACGTCCAGGTCGAATTATGGCTTTCAAATTAAGTTCTGAATTAGTGGATGCTGCCAAAGGGAGTGGCGATGTGTAATGACCCGCTCTTTTTTTTATTTATCTAAATCTAGTAGCGCGATAGTTAATGTCGCATCTTTCAGTAAATGGAGCCCAGTTGCCATTTTTATATGAATTCAACTTATAAACCAGAGACGGAGCTATTACTTTTGCTTTATGCTTTTGTAACGCGTGATATAAATCGCGACGAGAATTATTGAAGTATTCAATAAGTAGTATTTCAAGTTTATAACTGACTTAGAGAAGTCATGTTATTTATTAATCAAGATGCAGCTATAGTTATACTTTGTTGAAACCAGAGTCGTGAAATTATTTACGACTGCAAAGCAGATTAAATCCACGGATTTAATTTAAGTTAGTATGTTACAAATTGTTGATTTTAACAAGGCAAGGAGACTAATATCGAGATACGAGATTTATTAGTGTATTCAGTATATTAGCAAAACTCGAATCTTTCATTACGAATATAGAATTACATAGACCGAGATTTAATTTCTTCTATCTTACAAGCTCTACTTCCACAACCTATAGTTATCAAATCCCTACTTCTACCTTCCACCTAGTCAACACCAAAGAAAAGAAACTGCAGCAATAAAAAGAATAGAAAAAGGGGGAAAGGGACGTGGGTGTCGCAGCCCGATTCCCGACACTAGTGATAGTGGGGTACGAGTATCGATACGACTATTTTTACAAGAATAAAAGATAAGAAGAATAGGTCGAACATCAAGCGGAAGCTCGCATTAAAGTATGCTAAGGAAAATCATCATAAATGACCCCAAAGGTAAAATCGTCAACGTCGTTATAACTTTTTAATTATCAGGAATTTCAAAATCAAAAACAAAACGGGTATCGCTCATTTTTCGTAAGGAATCACAATATGCAGAGTATCGCAGCAAAAGGTGAACCGATTATATGTATGAAGACATATAACCGTGAGTACATTGCTTAAATTCAAAGAAAATCAAAGTATATCAATCATCAAGACTTTATAGAAATACGATAAAGTAAATACATCCTTCAACAATTCCCCACCAGCACCAGACCAATCTCGCTCCTCGCTTAGCCTGCACATTTAGAAATACATGCAGGGCGTGAGTACATAATACTCAGTGGGCAAACGCCGAAAATCAAGAAAGGTGCTCATAGAGCTATAAGTTTGAAGCTTGCCACGTCTCAGCAATACACAGAAATAAGTTAGTATTAAATGAGTCTGTGCATGCAGTTTTCATAATCATGACATCATAAGTAAACGACTGCAGTCAAAGATCTCAACATGTATGTACCACATCTACAACTCATCATCATCAAAGGTACTGAGAAGTAGGCCTCCCTCTCAAGTACCGTGACCGGCCGACCCGAAGACGGCTCACAGTCACCTCTGTGCACAAAATCCCGCTTGTGGCAGGACCGAATTCGTCTCATCAGTAGAGGGTAACACACAAGCTCAACATCAAAAATTGGCAAGTCAAACAGTTCTCAAATATCATTTATCTCAAAACATTTGTTAATCTCATAACATCATTATATCATTAAATCATTTTAGAAAGCTCGGATAATATTTGTATACTCAAAATATTGCCCACCTGAAGTCCTTCGCTTATTCTGGAAAGAAATCAGGCAACTTACTTCTTCGTCTCGCTCGGGCCTTCATATGTCATCATCACATCGTCATCGTCATCGAAGGTTCATGTGATAAAACAAACCTTAGTCAGAAACTCAATTTCTAAATCCAATCTCTTCTTTACTCTAACTTCTCACTCAACGTCTATTTACCCATTAAAACTCGATCCCTAGGTATACTCGGCTTCTAAGGATTCACACGTCCCATTATCGACTTAACTCTCAACTTGGCTCAAAATCATAGCAATCAAGCATATAAGCAAGTATAAACACTTAAGCATATTAAAAACACACATAAACAAGTCAAAAACAAACTTTACTCTGCACTGACTCAACTTTAAAACCTCACCAGACTCTGTACAGAACTCTTCTGGGGTCGTAACTCATACCAAAAGAAACCTCGTCGAGTCTAGTTTCATTTAAAAAAAAGTAGGATCAAAAACTCCAAGTATTTTAGGAGATATGACTGTTTTACTACAGTCTACCATATTCGGCAGTTTTTAGCAACCGAAAAGTTTGATTTTTGACAAATAGTAAACGTTGTCAAAACGGTCTGAAATTTTGTGGGTACTTAGCTAGGACACTCAGGTCTCAACCATAAAAATTTGGGTTCCAGAATGCTAAGAAACGCTACTGGAAACGATGACTCTATTGGCTACTCACCGAACAATTCGGCAGAACGTAGCAGTTTTAGTTTTACATTTTATAAAAATAGCAAACGAAGTCCAAATGACTTGAAATTTTACCGGTGTGCTCAAGACTCTCAAATATACCTACCATAAACTTTTCAGGGCGTTTGGATATCAAGAACCCCTCTAAAACAGTAGGTCAGTGTGTCGTGATAAACTACTCCGAAACATACACACAAGCAAACATGCTCAACTCGACATTTAAACAAAGCAAACACATCCAAAACTCATTTTAAGCACTTGAAGCACTTAAAAACATTCAAAAACATCAAAATACTCGTAATACTCAATCTCGACTCTTTTCTTTCATCATCCACTCAAATCTCATAGAAAACACTTCAACGAACATATCTAACAAATTCCTTCTCAATTTCATGCTCGAAATTTCTCAAATACTCAAATATGATCATTTACATCATATAACTCATTATTCTCATATTTACTCTCTTTTTATCATAAAAACTATATTTATTACATTTTTATGAAAATCCATGTATCAACATAAAACTCTTAGCAAAACATGGATAAAATTCTCATAATGATCATAGAGCAAATTGACCTCATTTTATCAAGCATCAAACTCACCTCATACAAAACTCAAAACTCATACAAACTAAACTAAGCCAAAATTTTATTTAGCCTACTATAGACTTAATCAAAAATACAAAGACACTACTATCATGCTTAAAAACATATATCTCAAGCAAAATCACTTAAATAACACATAGACTAAAAAGTCCTAATTTTTTTACTAAACTAACTCTTTGAAATTTTTACGAACACATACAAATCTTTAATCTACTCATAGATCTTTCATTTTTAACCAATTATTCTCACATCAAAACCATCAATTTACATATAAGGGCATATATACACATATCCCTAATTTTAGTAAACTAACTCACATCAAAACTCCAATTGACATCATATACTCAAATTAATCCATCAATCATCATCATATACACCTCATAGACTCATTTATATCATCAATTTATCAATTAACTCATTAACTCAAAAGTTACCATTTTTGGGTAAACTAACTTCCATCAAAGTTTCACATCTCACGACACATATTTCACAACATATATCAAACATCAATACACATCACATAACTCTCATTTTTCACCCCCAAACAAGAAAAGAAAAAGAAAAATTTTGAAAGGGGTGAAGACCCACTTTTTCGAAAATTTGGAAAAGAAAAGGAGGGGTGATTTTCTTGCTCATCTTTCAAGAATACACTCACACAACATCTTTCAAACAAGATTTTAGGGAAAACATGGTTACTTACCCAAGTTCTTCACCAAAATTCTCACTTTCTCACTCTACTTTGGAGCTTCTTCTTCAAGGATTTTCTTGTTTAAAAGTGGATAGAATATGTTTAGGGAGGATATTAGAGTGATTTGAAGTGTTTGGTAATATTTTAGGAAGCTTCGAAGGTTTCCATCAATGGAGGAAAATGGTGGAATTGATAAATGGAGAAGATGAGTGTATGTGTGTTGGGAGAAAATGTGTGTGAGGGAGAGAGGGGTGATCGAAATTTTCAAGTGAGGGAGAGAGAAATTTAGCTTTGCAAGATTGAATTTGATCTTGCATATCTTAAGAAATATTTGGTAATTAATGCTCCTCTCTCTCTAATCTTTTCTCTCTCTCTCTCTAATCTCTACATTCTCATCTCTACTCTCTCATTCTCTATACTCTCAATCTCTACTCTCTCAATTCCATACTTAGCAAAATTGAGACATATAACATATGGTATGGGAAATTAAATAAAGTGTGAAGGGTGATTAAATAAAAATCACAAAACTATGGTAAAGTCACTCATTAATAAAATACCATAGTATAATTATTCATGTGACCAAAATAATGATCATAGCACTATTATTAGTGCACTCACTCAATCATAAAATTCCTCTTCGTAGGAAAAATAATTAAAAAAAAAATATTATGCCCGGAAAAATTTTCATAAACCGGCATCATTCGATTTCTCGATAAAAATAACCCATACTTGCTTTGGAAACTCAATCAAAATTCCAAATGCTAAGGTTTCGAATAAAAATCATAATAACTCGGTCACAGTGACACACATCACGAAAATCACATAATCGATCAGTCACGTAATTTCACATAATGTCACATTAAAGCAGTCGGCAAAGCAAACAAACTAGACATCTCTCGGACCGACTCTTTTCATCAAGGTTCTCACTCTTTCTTCCTTGACTCTAGGTCAGACTCATTATACCTATTCTCTTTAATAGGTCAGTCAAACTCTGATAACTCGGGATCTGGTAAATCTATTCCCGGTAATCGGAAATAAAATCTCAACTCAATTCAATCAGCATCTCTATCTCAGCTCATTTTTCGAATCTCATCACTCTAACTCTATCCTCGGTTTAGTCACTCGTATCTCTATTTAAAAGACAATCTGTCTTATCTTGGTCATAAAAAAAAATAATCTCGCATCTCGACATCTCAGTTCTCTCAATAGTGTTAAGACACTATCTCACATCATAGGAAAAGTACGGGGTGTTACATCCTACCCCCCTTAAAAAAAATTTCGTCCCGAAATTTGAGTTATTCACCTTCGGGAAAAAGCTCTGGATACTTCTCTTTCATCTTCTCTTCAAGTTCCCATGTTGATTCTTCTTGACCGTGATGTCTCCATTGAATTTTCACCAAAGGAATCGACTTGTTCCTCAATTGTTGGATCTTCCGGTCCAGAATAGCATCAGGTCTCTCTTCATAGCTCAAATCTGGTTCCAGGGATACTTCTTCTTGATGAATGACGTGTTTTGGATCAAACACGTACTTTCTCAATTGAGAAACATGGAAAACGTCATGGACGTTCGCGAAGCTCAGAGGCAACGCTAGCTTATAGGCTACATGGCCTACTTACTCTAATACATCATAAGGTCCTATATATCTCGGTTTGAGTTCTTGTTAACTCGAAAATAACATGCTCCCCGAGATAGGGAAAAACCTACACAAACATCATTTCTAACGTCAAAAGAATCTATCAGTGATTACTCAATTGTTGAGTTTTCTTTTCTCGATTTTGCTAATCGATTGCCATAACTCATGGCTAAGTGGTCTCACTTCTATTGTGGAAGTCTTTAATAGATATAATTGTATAAGGTTGCCAAAGTGGCGCCTTCATGTGTTAACACGTCAAACATCTTTCTACGGAAGATGCCCTCTCTCGCTTCTTATTCTCCTATCAAAGCGTCGTTTCAGTTTTGGCACATTTTTATACTTTTCGCATGTGCGGTGTAAGGGGTATCATGAGCTTCTCTCGAAATTTCGTTTCTCAGCTCTTCTTTGTCAGGCACACACAGTCGCTCTCTTAAAACTAAAATGGCATTATCTGTTGCCTCTTGATAATTCTCTATTTTCTCGATTCGAATCTTCATTCGCAATCTTTCCATCTTCTCATCCTCTCTCTGAGCTGTGACTATTCTCGATCATAAGTCAGGTGTCATGCTCAGTGCAGAAATTATTATTTCTGTCGTTGGTGGTGGTATCTCTACCTCCTAATTCTTCTTCTCGAATTCCTTGATTGGGTTCACTTCTCGTGTAAGGAGAAATCCTAACTCTCCCTGATTCTTTCTGCTCAATGCGTCGGTTACAACGTTAGCTTTTCCAGGGTGATAATTTATTCCACAATCGTAGTCCTTCATCAACTCTAGCCATCTTCTTCGTCGTATGTTC
The DNA here is from genome assembly GCF_028751815.1 of Salvia miltiorrhiza. Classification (NCBI taxonomy): domain Eukaryota; kingdom Viridiplantae; phylum Streptophyta; class Magnoliopsida; order Lamiales; family Lamiaceae; genus Salvia; species Salvia miltiorrhiza. Next base: position 35,921,019 of record NC_080391.1, read on the forward strand.
AGATCTTTTTGCTCAAAGAAATATTTGAGACTCTCATGATCGGTGTATATCTCACACCGTACTCCGTAGAGATGGTGTCTCCAGATCTTCAAAGCATGCACTACGGCTGCTAATTCTAAATCATGCGTTGGATAACTCACTTCATGCGGTCTCAGTTGTCGTGAAGCATACGCTATAACTTTTCACTCTTGTATCAGTGCACATCTTGGACCATTTTTCGATGCATCAGTATGAACTGCATACTCTTGATCCGCTTTTGGAATAGCTAACACTGGTGCAATAATAAGCCTTTTCTTCAGCTTTTGAAAACTCCGCTCGCCTTCGTCCGTCCAAACGAACTTGACTTCTTTCTTTAGCAGGTGCGTCAATGGCTTAGCGATTTTCGAAAAGCCGCTAATAAAACGTCGATAGTATCCTGCTAATCCCAGAAAACTGCGAATCTCGTGCGGTGTGGTTGGCGATCTCCGCTCCTGTACCGCTTGGACTTTCGCTGGGTCCATTTCGATTCCTCTCGCAGAAACAATATGGGCGAGAAAATTGATTTCCTCCAGCCCAAAACTCGCATTTGCTAACTTCGCACAAAGCTTTTCAGCTTGTAATCTCTCCAACATGATCCTCAAACGTTCTTCGTGTTCTCGTTTACTTTTCGAGTAAATCACGATACCGTCTATAAAGACTAACACGAACTTGTCTAAGTATTCGCGGAAACGCGATTTATGAGATCCATGAATATTGCCGGAGCATTCGTCAAATCGAAAGGAATTACTATAAACTCATAGTGTCCGTATCTTGTACGAAATGTCGTCCTCGGAATATCTTCCGATCGTATCTTTAGCTGATGGTATCCCGTTCTCAAGTCAATTTTTTGAAAAAGTGCTCGCTCCTTGGAGTCGATCGAACAGATCATCGATCCAGGGTAACGGATACTTATTCTTTAACGTCACTTTGTTCAACTCTCAACAGTCGATACACAACCTCAAGTTTCCATTCTTCTTTTAACAAAAAGAACTGGTGCTCCCCACGGGGAAACACTGGGTCGAATGAAACCCATATCTAGAAGTTCTTGTAGTTACAGCTTCAACTCTTGCAACTCAGCGGGGGCCATTCTGTACGGCGCTTTCGACGTAGGTACGGCGCTAGGCTCTAACTCGATCGTAAACTCAAGCTGTCGATCTGGGGTAATCCCGGTAAAGTTTCAGGAAAAACGTCTGTATACTCTCGCACATCTGGTACGTCGTCAACGTTTGCCTTGAATTCATCTCTCTGGTTCAAATATATAACGTACGCGGTTGTATCTTTTCTTTGCAAGAGATTTCTTGCTTACAGTGCCGAGATGGTCGGCGTCTTCTTCCTTTTTCTCTCAATCTCAGAGAAGGAAGTAGGTTCTTGGCCAAATGGCTGAAAAGACATCCGTCTCTCCTTACATTGTATCCTTGCATGGTTTTTCTATTACCAATCCGTTCCCACAAATTATATCCAAGTGCCACATAGGCATCAATCTTAGGCTTCTAGCCTCGAGCTTAATCGATTTTAACTCGAATTCTAAATTAGGGCATACGGATGAAACCGTAGTAATTCTGCCTATGGTGTGGCTACTCTTTAGAGGTTGTGGAGCAAGCTCTATGTTCAGTGTCGAACAAACATACTATGGGCACATCTTTCAACTAGCCTATATCTGACAAAATTCTTCTATTCTTGTCTGGTGCTTTCTACTCAAACGCGAACAGTCTCTGATGATGCGGTTGATTCGCCTGCGGGGCTGGTAGTTGCCTTCTTGATCGAGGTGGTCGATAGGCTGGCTGTTGTCGCTGTGGTAGAGGTGGCGATAGGATTCCCTCCATTGCTTTGAGTTGTGACCGAAACTGACTTGGTCGTCCTCCGCTTCCACTTGGCTGACGATTCGAACACTGCTTCGAGTAGTGCCCGACCCTTCCGCAGGTGTAACAGCTATTCTGTCTCATCTTGCATTCTCTCAGATGTAATTTATTTCTCTTCGACAAGGCGATAACCCTCGCGGTCCTTGAAAGTTTACTCCTTCTGGGGCAGTTGGGCCAACATAAGGCTGTTTGTCTCAGTTTTGATATTGTGGTGGCGCATTCTGACTCTGCCACGGCTTTTCGGGATCTTGACTTCGGTCGTCCCAATTTCTCTTTTCTTCTTGCCCGCATCCAGGAAATGATGGATTGCACGTTTGCGTGCTCAAATTCGTTCGGGGTGCTGAAGCTTAAATCACGTTCTTTGGCTGTATTGCCAGTTCTATATCAAATGCTCTATTTACTGCTTCAGTACACATAACCGCACTCTGACTCGTTAAATCGTCTCGTACCTCTCATTTCAAATCTGATCGAAACAATTCTGACATCTTCTCGATCTTCTCTTCTCGATATGTGACATACCGATCCAAGTCGCGAAACTGACGTTCGTATTCAGCTACGGTTTTATTGCCTTATCTCATATCATCAACTCTATTTCTTTCTTCGATCGGTTTCTCTTTCTCGGTAAAAGTCTAAGGGAACATATATCAACCTTAGAACTAATTCTCATAACTCACGAATCATAAGACTCTTACTCAACATCATACTATTTTCTCAATTCTCATAACTCATTGTCAAAGACATATTTCATGTTTATCAATGCAACATCAGCTCAAAACTCTACTCAAGCATAGAGACTCTCTGGTCATCGTCTTATAAATATATATATAAGGAAATTTTCTCTTTCGAGAGATCTTACTAATTGCGGGGCATAACGTAAATAAAACATCCCCTAATACTACGACGATGCTACATCTATGCTAGTCGTCATCTCAGTCTACTATCGTGGAAAACATTATTTGCTCTAGTCTGTCATCTCGATCTTCTTGAATTTGCTGTTGCCTATTCTGGCTTAGCATCACTTCTTCTCGTCCTCGATTTGATTAGCTTTCAGCATACTTGGCTAATATACGAAAATCCATAATCGAAAAGTTGTGCTCGTCCCGTAATAATATATTCTACGACTGCTGCCATAACTCGTGTTTCTTCCAAACACTCTTCTTATTATACCATCCTAGTTACCTAGACATTCCTAGCTCTTGTCGGATGTGGTAGGGAATAGGATGTGATGAATAAAATGTCTGATCTTGAACAAGACGAGCTCAAGTAATGGAATAATTCCATAATAGCCAGTGCTATTTCAAGGATAATGAAGAAGTTAAAATCAAGGTAAGATCAGAAGCTAGAACAGAATCTAGAATGAAACTGAGATACGATATGATAGGAATAAATCAATACTGGAGGTAGAAACAATCCACTAAGTGGAAAATGAATATATTGTCCACTGTTAAAGCAAGGGGTAAAAATTTCCAACACAAACGGGTCAGGCTCAAATACAGTGGATCCGGAAACATTTTCTCAATAGTAATTAGTTCTTCTCCTGTGGGAGTTCAAATGGATGCAGAAAAATTTAAATACGACCAAGCGGGATAGGGACTCAATAAGTCTACCCTCATGACTACTCTAGCGATAATACGCGCGGTCCCGGTGAAAGTACCTCTATTGCGAAGTACAATTGGTCAATAGTATTATGCATCCCATGAGGTCTCCATACTACGTTCGTCCTTTTAAGGTCGTGTCTATAAATCGCGATGAAAACTCTAACTCTCGTCGTATTATCTCAACGGTTGGTTTCTCTGCTCCTCTTCTTCATCTTCTTCTCGGTTTATGTTCCTTCGGTTCCCTCTTCTTCTCGGAGGTATACTATAAAGGAAAAAGAGTTATATAACTATCGACTTCTAAACTAACCGTTCGTCATTACAAAATACAAATCCTCGTTTTTCATTTCACTTCTATATCTTATTTGTGATCTCAAAGTTCTCAAAACTCTCATCCAGTCTATTTCTCGTCTATCATCGTTCGTAATTCTCATCAATCTCTATTTCTCATTTATCATCAAGCCTCAACATCATCATCATTCTCAAAGCTCTGATAAAGATAGTGAAATTCACTAATCATCTACATCTCTGTATATATATATGGAAAATTGCCTCTCTCTCGAGGTCTTTTACAAAAGTAGGATCCTATGTACAAAGGTCCTAACACTAAAATGATGCTTTAACTATACAAGCATCATAGGTACTAAGCATCTATAGATCTATGCTATGTACACATACACACTATATTATGCCTCTCTACCTATATATATATACATATACGTATATATCAACTATGCATCTATACATATGTACGTGTCTACTAGATACACGTGATCGCTAGTCGTCGTCCTCTGAAATCCTGCTCGTCGCATCGTCAACCTCCATATCCTCACTCGGCTCCGTCTCCTCGCTCGGCTCCGACTCCTGACTCTCGTACTCGTCGATCAGTCGGTAGACACTATCGTCGCTCAGCTCATCCTCGACATCGGTGTCCATCATCGGACCATAAATTGGCACCTCGGGAACAAGTACCCATGTCTCGACTCCGTCGGTAGTAATATGACGCTGTAATGGCTGGGTCCGTCCGTGGCCAACCGTCATCTCTGGAGTTTCCTCATCCGGGTCCTCCTCATCACTGTCCAGGTGTACTGGCCGAGACCTTCCCTCCTGGGCGTCTCGGGACGATGAATATAAAATCGAGTGTATATACGTCTGAAAAGCCAAAGTGCCCAGCTCAGGCAACGGGGCAACCCTCGGATAAGGATAAAAGGGCACATATTGTATCTGAGGCTCAATAGAAACAATTGGCTACGCCGACTCAACAGGTGGCAATGGCAAAGGTGCCGTTGCCAGAGTCAAATCCCAAGGCGGTAACTCAGCGCTGGGAAAAGGAATAAGGGATCGAAACGCAAACGGGTCATGCTATACCACTGGAGAGTACGCCTCGAAAACCATCGGCTCTGAAACATCCAGCTCAAAAGGAACTGGAATCGGATCAGCTGGGGGTAGAGGGGCAATCGGAAATGGCTCCTCGGGAAGTGGGGGCACAACAACAAGCTCCCTTCCCTGGGCTGGTCCCTCAGACTCTCCATACGGCGGTGAAGGTGGCTCGCCATAAGCAAGGTAGCGGTGGCTCAACGTCGCGATGAAACCACGAAAATCGGTGCTCACCAACCGCCCTAACTCAGTCCTCCTGATATACTGCGGCACCAGCGAAGCCGCCCAGTCTCGCCACTCGGGTGGCAGCTGTGGAATCAGGCGAGTGATGGCCTCAGCCTCATCAATCCCATGGATACTAGCCTCCTACCAACGACGGTGGTAATGCGCTAGAAACTCTCCAAGAGTATCGCCCTCGCTATATCGTCGCTGTATCGCTGCCTCCTCTCGACTTCATCCTCGTTTGGTACGGTAGGGCATCGGCTATACTAGCCTCAACATCTCTCCTCGTATTCCACATCAACTGCCTCGTACCAGAATTCATCATCTCCAACAATTTCGTCATTAAAACAATACATGACTCATTAGTGAATCAAACTCAGCTCTCAACAGGAAAGCAACAAGAAACAACATCAACCTCTTACCTCGTTAAGCCGGAGGAGATGGGGTGCTGGGGTTTTGTTTCAAACTGACTCTCTCAAACTAGCCTAAGAATTCAAATTAGACTAGTACTCAATTTTAAAAAGATATCAGTAGTCAAAGGTTCAACTCAGTCAAGCAATAGACTCAGAGCAGATGACCTGCTCTGATACCACCCTGTCGCAGCCCGATTCCCGACACTAGTGATAGTGGGGTACGAGTATCGATACGACTATTTTTACAAGAATAAAAGATAAGAAGAATAGGTCGAACATCAAGCGGAAGCTCGCATTAAAGTATGCTAAGGAAAATCATCATAAATGACCCCAAGGGTAAAATCGTCAACGTCGTTATAACTTTTTAATTATCAGGAATTTCAAAATCAAAAACAAAACGGGTATCGCTCATTTTTCGTAAGGAATCACAATATGCAGAGTATCGCAGCAAAAGGTGAACCGATTATATGTATGAAGACATATAACCGTGAGTACATTGCTTAAATTCAAAGAAAATCAAAGTATATCAATCATCAAGACTTTATAGAAATACGATAAAGTAAATACATCCTTCAACAATTCCCCACCAGCACCAGACCAATCTCGCTCCTCGCTTAGCCTGCACATTTAGAAATACATGCAGGGCGTGAGTACATAATACTCAGTGGGCAAACGCCGAAAATCAAGAAAGGTGCTCATAGAGCTATAAGTTTGAAGCTTGCCACGTCTCAGCAATACACAGAAATAAGTTAGTATTAAATGAGTCTGTGCATGCAGTTTTCATAATCATGACATCATAAGTAAACGACTGCAGTCAAAGATCTCAACATGTATGTACCACATCTACAACTCATCATCATCAAAGGTACTGAGAAGTAGGCCTCCCTCTCAAGTACCGTGACCGGCCGACCCGAAGACGGCTCACAGTCACCTCTGTGCACAAAATCCCGCTTGTGGCAGGACCGAATTCGTCTCATCAGTAGAGGGTAACACACAAGCTCAACATCAAAAATTGGCAAGTCAAACAGTTCTCAAATATCATTTATCTCAAAACATTTGTTAATCTCATAACATCATTATATCATTAAATCATTTTAGAAAGCTCGGATAATATTTGTATACTCAAAATATTGCCCACCTGAAGTCCTTCGCTTATTCTGGAAAGAAATCAGGCAACTTACTTCTTCGTCTCGCTCGGGCCTTCATATGTCATCATCACATCGTCATCGTCATCGAAGGTTCATGTGATAAAACAAACCTTAGTCAGAAACTCAATTTCTAAATCCAATCTCTTCTTTACTCTAACTTCTCACTCAACGTCTATTTACCCATTAAAACTCGATCCCTAGGTATACTCGGCTTCTAAGGATTCACACGTCCCATTATCGACTTAACTCTCAACTTGGCTCAAAATCATAGCAATCAAGCATATAAGCAAGTATAAACACTTAAGCATATTAAAAACACACATAAACAAGTCAAAAACAAACTTTACTCTGCACTGACTCAACTTTAAAACCTCACCAGACTCTGTACAGAACTCTTCTGGGGTCGTAACTCATACCAAAAGAAACCTCGTCGAGTCTAGTTTCATTTAAAAAAAAGTAGGATCAAAAACGCCAAGTATTGTAGGAGATATGACTGTTTTACTACAGTCTACCATATTCGGCAATTTTTAGCAACCGAAAAGTTTGATTTTTGAAAAATAGTAAACGTTGTCAAAACGGTCTGAAATTTTGTGGGTACTTAGCTAGGACACTCAGGTCTCAACCATAAAAATTTGGGTTCCAGAATGCTAAGAAACGCTACTGGAAACGATGACTCTATTGGCTACTCACCGAACAATTCGGCAGAACGTAGCAGTTTTAGTTTTACATTTTATAAAAATAGCAAACGAAGTCCAAATGACTTGAAATTTTACCGGTGTGCTCAAGACTCTCAAATATACCTACCATAAACTTTTCAGGGCGTTTGGATATCAAGAACCCCTCTAAAACAGTAGGTCAGTGTGTCGTGATAAACTACTCCGAAACATACACACAAGCAAACATGCTCAACTCGACATTTAAACAAAGCAAACACATCCAAAACTCATTTTAAGCACTTGAAGCACTTAAAAACATTCAAAAACATCAAAATACTCGTAATACTCAATCTCGACTCTTTTCTTTCATCATCCACTCAAATCTCATAGAAAACACTTCAACGAACATATCTAACAAATTCCTTCTCAATTTCATGCTCGAAATTTCTCAAATACTCAAATATGATCATTTACATCATATAACTCATTATTCTCATATTTACTCTCTTTTTATCATAAAAACTATATTTATTACATTTTTATGAAAATCCATGTATCAACATAAAACTCTTAGCAAAACATGGATAAAATTCTCATAATGATCATAGAGCAAATTGACCTCATTTTATCAAGCATCAAACTCACCTCATACAAAACTCAAAACTCATACAAACTAAACTAAGCCAAAATTTTATTTAGCCTACTATAGACTTAATCAAAAATACAAAGACACTACTATCATGCTTAAAAACATATATCTCAAGCAAAATCACTTAAATAACACATAGACTAAAAAGTCCTAATTTTTTTACTAAACTAACTCTTTGAAATTTTTACGAACACATACAAATCTTTAATCTACTCATAGATCTTTCATTTTTAACCAATTATTCTCACATCAAAACCATCAATTTACATATAAGGGCATATATACACATATCCCTAATTTTAGTAAACTAACTCACATCAAAACTCCAATTGACATCATATACTCAAATTAATCCATCAATCATCATCATATACACCTCATAGACTCATTTATATCATCAATTTATCAATTAACTCATTAACTCAAAAGTTACCATTTTTGGGTAAACTAACTTCCATCAAAGTTTCACATCTCACGACACATATTTCACAACATATATCAAACATCAATACACATCACATAACTCTCATTTTTCACCCCCAAACAAGAAAAGAAAAAGAAAAATTTTGAAAGGGGTGAAGACCCACTTTTTCGAAAATTTGGAAAAGAAAAGGAGGGGTGATTTTCTTGCTCATCTTTCAAGAATACACTCACACAACATCTTTCAAACAAGATTTTAGGGAAAACATGGTTACTTACCCAAGTTCTTCACCAAAATTCTCACTTTCTCACTCTACTTTGGAGCTTCTTCTTCAAGGATTTTCTTGTTTAAAAGTGGATAGAATATGTTTAGGGAGGATATTAGAGTGATTTGAAGTGTTTGGTAATATTTTAGGAAGCTTCGAAGGTTTCCATCAATGGAGGAAAATGGTGGAATTGATAAATGGAGAAGATGAGTGTATGTGTGTTGGGAGAAAATGTGTGTGAGGGAGAGAGGGGTGATCGAAATTTTCAAGTGAGGGAGAGAGAAATTTAGCTTTGCAAGATTGAATTTGATCTTGCATATCTTAAGAAATATTTGGTAATTAATGCTCCTCTCTCTCTAATCTTTTCTCTCTCTCTCTCTAATCTTTTCTCTCTCTCTCTCTAATCTCTACATTCTCATCTCTACTCTCTCATTCTCTATACTCTCAATCTCTACTCTCTCAATTCCATACTTAGCAAAATTGAGACATATAACATATGGTATGGGAAATTAAATAAAGTGTGAAGGGTGATTAAATAAAAATCACAAAACTATGGTAAAGTCACTCATTAATAAAATACCATAGTATAATTATTCATGTGACCAAAATAATGATCATAGCACTATTATTAGTGCACTCACTCAATCATAAAATTCCTCTTCGTAGGAAAAATAATTAAAAAAAAAATATTATGCCCGGAAAAATTTTCATAAACCGGCATCATTCGATTTCTCGATAAAAATAACCCATACTTGCTTTGGAAACTCAATCAAAATTCCAAATGCTAAGGTTTCGAATAAAAATCATAATAACTCGGTCACAGTGACACACATCACGAAAATCACATAATCGATCAGTCACGTAATTTCACATAATGTCACATTAAAGCAGTCGGCAAAGCAAACAAACTAGACATCTCTCGGACCGACTCTTTTCATCAAGGTTCTCACTCTTTCTTCCTTGACTCTAGGTCAGACTCATTATACCTATTCTCTTTAATAGGTCAGTCAAACTCTGATAACTCGGGATCTGGTAAATCTATTCCCGGTAATCGGAAATAAAATCTCAACTCAATTCAATCAGCATCTCTATCTCAGCTCATTTTTCGAATCTCATCACTCTAACTCTATCCTCGGTTTAGTCACTCGTATCTCTATTTAAAAGACAATCTGTCTTATCTTGGTCATAAAAAAAAATAATCTCGCATCTCGACATCTCAGTTCTCTCAATAGTGTTAAGACACTATCTCACATCATAGGAAAAGTACGGGGTGTTACAGTGGGATAAGGAGCAGCTGCAGTAATCAGCCACCCTACTCTACAGCTACAACTACATCCCATCCCCATCTCTGCTACAGTAATCAGCCACCCTACCTCTGCAGCTACAACCACGCCCTATCAGCCACTCTACTGTTGTACTGCTCAATGATCACACAACCCCTACTTTAGTCTCACATTTCTGCTCCCAACACTTCACACTTCTCCTCCATCTTGCACCAGCGAATGCAAAGAGCAAAGGGGACTTGTTTGAATATTCTGCCAAGACTTCAAGGTAAATCCAGCCTCTAAATCCTCCATCTTCTCCATGTTTCCACCTGCAATTATTGAAGGAACAACAAATTTTAAATCGTTTCCGCCTTTCCAGTTCAGTTGATACATCCAACACTGAAGAAGGGTGAAGGAACCCTCATTCATTACTCTGACTCTACCAGAAAAAAAAAAAACTTGAAGAGATATTCCACAACACGTTCAATTCCAACAACAACCCAATTGTTTGAAAGCATTCAAGGTAATTTGCTATCTCAAGTATTCAATTCAGTTCGCATCCATATTTAGCATAATCATAGTTCATCTACCTCAAATAGCCATGAAATACTTTACAACAGGAGGATTTATATACTTCACATTCACAACCTGATGCATTCTAGAATAGCAAGTTGTAAGAACTTCCCCAAATCCTTAACAACTAGAAACTAGAGAAGAAGAAGAAAGTGGAACTTAGCTTTAGAAGGGAAGGGCCGACTGCCTCGTCCGGTGGGGACTGAGCGACGATAACCGTGACAGTGACGAACTCACACGACCTCATCGAGAACGACGACTACGGCGATTTCTGAACCAAAAGAGACGACTCGAGGTGGAGAGGAAGAAACCAGCCGGAACCATGGCCGAGCAGAGGCTCGTGCGCAGCAGCAGCAGCCGCTCAGCAGCAGCGATTGTCCCTTTTCCTAGACGACGACCGGCGCCGATTGAATCGCCGGATTCAGACGAAGATACGGCCGCGGCGCTGATTCCAGAGATAGGGCTCGACTGATTTCTGCGCGGAGAAAGAGAGAGGACGTCGTCGGGGTTCGACGCGTCGGCAGTCGACGCCGACCGGAGCAGGCGGCAGCTGAGTGGCCGGAGAAGGAGGAGCCGATCGATTTGAAGAAGAGCCGAGCGGCCGGCTTTGAGAGAGATCAGAGAGAGAAAAAGGCGAGAATTGAGTTTGGGGGAGAAGAGAGAGACCGAGAGCTTAGAGAGAGAGAGAGCTTGGGCTGTGATTTATTCTTTTACTTTGGGCTCCTATTTTAATTGTTTTGGGCCACTCTCATTATTTTTCTGTTGGGCCGAAATATTTGGAGAAGATGGGCTGATGTAATTTTTATGGTGGACTATTATTTCAAATCTCCATTTATAAATTGTTGGGCCGGTTATTGTTTCATTTGGGCCGATTTAATTATTTATTGGACTCAAATTTATTCTTACCAGCCCACATTTAATTAAAATATCTTTTGGACACTTCCGTGATTTTATTTATACAAGCTGCAGTACTTTAATTCCAGCCACTCCTGATTAATTAGTAGGCTATTTTATTGAGCCTCTAAATTAATGAGCTTATTACTATCTCCTTCGAGCCCAAATAATTTAAAGTGGACTGTTATCGTTTATTTCATTAAAGCCACTTGTTTTATTTAATTAATCGGCTACCTCATTTTGAGCCATTAATTAATTGAAGGTACTTAGTAATTATTTTCTTACTGTCAAGCCCGATAAATTCTTACGGGGTTACTTATGGGATGAACCGAGTCAGTTCCTTCTTTTTACCAAATACAAGAGCGAGATTATTTTATTTTACGAGTTAGAATGTTCCGATGGGGGAGAAAGAGTTATAGCTTTATTCGACCGCGATAAGCGAGAATTAGCTAAATTTATTAACGAGGATTTTATAGTAAAATTTCCCGACTATCACTCAGAAGATTAGTTCATGCATACCAGATTCATGCATGTTGAATTATGCATTCTCATTCTGAGAATTTTTCCCGAGTAAGTATCTTATGTATTTTCTCGAAATCAAGGTCAAGGTCGGGAATAACAGTCAATCAAGGAACCACTGAATCATAAAGATTTCATATCAGGTGGGTTTACTTTCATATATATCAAATGAGTTTAATGTTATGTTTGAACAGTTATTTCATTGCAAAATCATTGAACTGAAAATTATTTCAATTATTGTCTTGCCATAAATGTTTCAATGTTTGGTATGATATCTATCTGATGTGGCTTTGCCAGTTATTATGCAATCGAATTCGGGTCCTGAGCAGTTGATAGCTATCCTGCCAGGGCTAGTGTACACCAGTGACCGTGAGTCATCTAGCGGGTTGGCCGGTCAAGTGTTTGTGAGAGGTGTCCACCTCTCCGGCACACAGTTCCAGATATGATAGATTACAAGAGAACTTAGACTGATCAGGCGAACTTTAAGAATCACAAACGAATTTAGTGAGCTTGGGCCTATTTCACGGAAACTCCCTTGTTGCACTGTTAAGATGGCATGACAATTTGATTATTTCAATGAAAATTTCTATAGGCATATGTACCCACTGAGTACTTTTGTACTCAGCCCTGCATGTATTTCTAAATGTGCAGGTTGAGCAGTAGCCGGTGGTGATGAAGTGACGAGCAGGAAACCCCTTTTGTCTGAAGCCATATGTATTAAAGAACTCTTGAGTACATGTCTTCATACATGTAGTCAGAACCTTCTTCCGCTGCGTACTCAAAAGAATTTCATGTTATTTTAGCTAAGTCGGAGCTATCCGGACTTACTAGTTTGACTAAGTCATTACGACTCCAACTTTGTTGTAAATGTTCCCTTCGTTGTTAATGTTTAAGTATATTTCTTCGTCGTTTATTTCTTATTTGTTCATCCCCTTTCTATCCCGCTTCTTATCTCCAACCCTTGGTCATAGTTTCCCGGCTTAATTATCCTTAATTAAGACCAGTCGTGACAGAATGGTATCAGAGCAAATCATTTGCTCTGAACTCAATAGTTACCCAATTTCTCCCAGTATGATCCCTAATTTGAAAAGTCAGTCGACAAAAGCTCAACACTTCATCACGTCACCATGCTCAACAAAAGGAAGGCAACAGAAAGTTTTGAACGTTGAAGTTTATATTTCACCTTTATGCAAGTGTTTATTTTACTTATGCCTTTTTTGGAGAAGTTACTCAATGAACTTAGATGCGCTAAGGGTGCATGATCACGAATGTGAGCAGAATAGTATAAGCAAATTAGCAGGAACACTTTTGCTTTTCTTTGTAGATTGAGGTGATTAATAAGTTACAAGGGTTGTGAATCAAATGTGAAATCGACAAACAAATACAATGTGGAATAAAGAAAGGTGTCACGTACGAGGTAGTGACATGGGCATAGATCTTCGTTCGGATTATTCGCGCAAAGACGGAATACTGAATTAACTATTGCCTTAATTAGTATGTCTTGGACACTTCTCATGATAGTGAGAGTGCTACACATAGTTAGCTGAATCGTTCTACATCGGAGTCGCATTTTCGAAACCTTAGCTAGTACTAGTTATCATGATAGAGACTACGTGATGAATACCCAAGTCTAATGTTAAACCCCTACTGCTCCACACCAGCCTAGAGCCACTACGGTCTAGATTCGTACAGGTGACGATCCTAACAGCGGGGTCACAGAGAAGTTAGTCCACCCGACCATCGTTGCCCAAGCCGCGGACAGAGGGGAAGATGAGTTACACCCATGTAGTGGAGACATAGGGAATGATCCGGAAGAGGACTCGGAGAAAGAGGACCCCGAGGAGGACATACCTGCTACTCCAACTAGCGGCTAGGCTCTGACTCAGGGATCTTATACTTAACCCTCGTAGATAGGGCCTTATGTACCTAGTAGGTTGTTGTGTAATTATTCCAGAAGCATATATAGTTCTGATGTTTTTATACGCCTTATGATGGCATAGTCTTTTGTGTAGTAATAGTACGGAGACGTAAGATGTTGAGGCGTTCCGTGAACTGAGTACTTTTGTGATAGCTTAACCAGATAGCCAGTACATCATGTGTTGTACTTGGATGGATTCATAAATCTAGATCTTTATGATGATGTAAAGTCCTCACTGAGGCAATTTTCCTATGTTATAAAGCGACCTTACCGGTCTTTCGCGACGAGTCGCCCACCAATGTTACTTTATATGTTTTGCCTATGTTTAAGGATGAACGGAATATGAGAAGTTGCACAGAACAATAAGAATAATAGTGTACCATGATATGCTTGCACTGACATTGTGATTCTAACCCAATAGAATGCCACCAAAACGAGAACGTCCAATAGGAGGGGGAAGGATTCCCCGAAATGAGGATAGAGGCCTGGAAGCAGGTCCATAACCAGAAATAGTTCCACCACCTGTTCAGCCAGAACGACGAATTGAGGAATTATTCCTGCGATAGAACTCACCTACCTTTAACGGAATAGGGGACCCGGCAGAAGCTGAGGCTTGGATACGCGTTATTGAGCGCATCTTCAACTTTTTACGCTGCACTAACCAAGAGCGCCTGGCTTGCATGCTTTTTTTTTTAGCTAACTGGATCAGCTGATTTCTAGTGGGAAGCAAGAAGAAAAACGATGACAAATGAACAATTGGAAAATTTGATTTGGGAGCAATTCAAGGCGAGTATATATGACAAGTACATACCCAAGAGCTATCGCAAGAAAAAGGAAGCCGAATTTTACAACCTGAAATAAGAAAGGATGTCGGTAACACAATACGACAGAATGTTCTGCGATATGCCTAGGTATGCACCGGAGCAGGTTGACACGGATGAAAAGATGGCTGAGAAATTCTGTGCCGGTCTGAGGCACAAGATTAGGATGGCTTTGGCAAGCTACGAAGGATTGTCCTATACTGAGTCGCTCAGTTGAGCGTTAGATATTGAAGCGGCAATGCCGGGAGAAAGACTAGCAACAGCAACTGCACCCGCACCGCCGCCTAACCGGAATCATGACCAGAATTTCAAAGGAAATAGGAAATGAGACAACAATAACCCTGGCCAAGCCGAGAGGAGGCCATGGCAGGGACAGACCTTCCAGTCACCAAGATATGGGAACCAAAATGTGCAAAGACAGACGGGAGGTAATCAGCAAAGAACTCCACCTTGTCCCAGGTGTAACAAGAATCATGGGGGAATCTGTAAGGCTGGTAGTGATGGCTGCAATATCTGCCACTAGAAGGGACACTACGCGAAGTAGTGCCCGAACAAGCAGTATAGAACAAGTTCAAAGCCGAACATACCTATTCAAGCTCCACACCTGCGAGCAATCCAAGCTCTACCCCAACCACACCTTGGACAACCACAATAGAATCAACAGCCACAGCATCAGCAGTTGCAATATTAACGCCCACAACAGTATCAACCTCAACAGCAACAACCGTTTCAGCAATAGCCTCGACAACCACCACAGTAACAGCAGAAGCAGCATGGATGACCTCGTCATGCTAGAGCTTATGCGATGAGACAAAAGCAGCCCGAGAACAACCAGGGTAACCTGGCAGGTATGGGCATGCTGCACAATACTCCCGTTGTACTTTTTTTTGATACGGGCGCATCGCATACTTTCATTGCAAGTGCATGTGTTGATGCATTAAGACTTAAGACGGGAAGAGCCAATCAGAAGTTGAGTTTATTGTCACCAATAGGAGGGATGACGACAGTAGATCATGTGTGCTTGAACCTGGAACTGAACATAGGGTCACTCAAGATTGTAGTGAACAACTCGTAGGTTATACCGATGAGAGACGTGGATATAATCCTAGGAATGGATTGGCTAGCTGAAAACCACACCACCATCTTGTGCAATGAAAGACGGATATCTTTTTGACCCCAGGGAGGGAGCCGACACATTTCCACGAGATTGGCATGGAAAGGAAAAAAGTGATCATCTCCGCTCTACAAGCAACAAAAATCATGAAGAAATGACACCCGGCCTACCTCGTGTATTTTCACGGAGCGCAAGGAACTAAGAAGAACATAGAAGATGTAGCAATCGTGTGAGACTTCTCAGACGTATTTTCAGAGATCTTAACAGGACCACCACCAGATAGACAAATCGAGTTTACCATTGATTTGGAGCCCGGGTCAGCTCTCATTTCCAGGGCACCATACCGGATGGCTCCCAAAGAATTGGAAAAGCTCAAGATACAACTGCAAGAACTTTTGGATCTTGGATTTATTAGGTCAAATGTATCGCCTTGGGGCGTACCCATACTTTTCGTGAAGAAAAAGAATGGCACGTTACGAATGTGCATAGACTACAGAGAGTTGAATAAAGTAACACTCAAGAACAAGTATCCCTTGCCAAGGATAGACGACCTCTTTGACCAGATCAAAGGGGCAAGTGTGTTTTCAAAGATTGATTTGCGATCGGGTTATCATTAGTTGAAGATTCGTCCAGAAGACGTACCCAAGATGGCCTTTCGAACTAGATATGGCCACTATGAGTTTGTGGTTGTGCCATTTGGGCTAATCAATGCACCAGCCGTATTCATGGACCTCATGAATCGAGTTTTTCATCCATACTTAGACAATTTGTCTTAGTAATCATCGACGACATCTTGGTATACTCAAAGAACGAGAAAGACCATGAGGAATATTTGAGAATTATCCTAGCGTTGAGGATGGAGCATCTTTACGCCAAGTTCAACAAGTGTGAGTTTTGGCTCAACGAAGTCACGTTCTTAGGGCATTTTATGTCATCAGAAGGGATCAAAGTGGACCCTGAGAAAGTACAAGCAGTGCGAGATTGGAGATCGCCGACTAACCCCAATGAGATAAGGAGTTTGTTGGGATTAGCAGGATACTATCAGAGGTTCATAGAAGGATTTTCCAAAATCGCAAGACCAATAACGCAACTACTCAGAAAAGAGATAAAGTATTCTTGTACAAAAGAGTGCGAGAAAAGCTTCCAAGAACTCAAAGAAAAGTTGACTACCGCACCAGTGTTAGCCGTTCCAACAGCTGACAAGGACTTTGTGATCTACACCGACGCGCGTTCAATAATAGACTTGGTTGCGTGCTAATGCAAGAAGGAAAGGTGATAGCATACGTATCACGGCAGCTTAGGCCACATAAACTTAACTACCCAACTCATGATCGGGAATTAGCCGCAGGGTACACGCACTGAAGATTTGGAGACACCACCTATATGGAGTTAGGTGTGAGATATTCACAGACCACAAAAAAAAAAAAAAAACTTGAAATACTTTTTCAAGCAGAAGGATCTCAACATGAGACAGAGGAGATGACTCGAATTAGTGAGGGATTATGACTGCGGTATTAACTACCACCCGGGTAAGGCCAATGTAGTAGCTGATGCATTGAGCCGTAAGACTCAATCTAGGTTGGGATATCTCGTCACCCAAAGGAATGAGCTCATCGAGGAGTTTGGAAAAATGAGCATAGAAGTGGTTAAACCACCAGGAATGATAGCAAGCGTTGTTGCAACGATACCCAACTTGAGGAAAATGATAATAGAAGCACAAAGAAAGGACAAGAAAATGGAAAAGCTTCGAGAAGCAATAAGGAAAGGAGACCTCAAGAACTATAGGAAAGCATCGGATAATGTTATCTTCTTTGAGGAAAGAATATGTATTCCCCACGACGAGGAGCTTAAAGATAAAATCATGAGTAAAGCTCACGATACCCCTTATACTGCCCACCCAGGCAGCACTAAGATGTACCAAGATTTGAAGAAGTATTTTTGGTGGGAAGGTATGAAACGAAACATAGCATCATTTGTAGAGAGGTGCCTAGCTTGCCAGCAAGTGAAGGCTTTACACCAAAGGCCATATGGAAAGTTGCAACCTTTAGAAATTCCGGAATGGAAGTGGGAACACATTGCAATGGATTTTGTGACTAGTTTGCCCAGAACAATTAAAGGAAACACTGCAATTTGGGTAATAGTGGATCGACTCACGAAGTGTGCCCATTTTATACCGATACCGATCACATATGGATCAGATAAGCTAGCCCAGTTGTATGTCAATGAGATTGTACGCTTACACGGTATACCCGTGTCGATCACATCTGATCGAGACTCAAAGTTCACATTTAGATTTTGGATGAGCTTACAAAAAGAGTTAGGCATGAGACTGAATTTTAGCACCGCCTTCCACCCACAGACAGACGGGCAGTCTGAAAGGACATTTCAGACCTTCGAAGACATATTAAGAACAGTGGTGTTAGACAGGGGTAGAAGTTGGGAAGCAGTGTTGCCATTGATCGAAGTTGCCTATAATAACAGTTACCAGGCGACCATCGATATGGCACCATATGAGGCTTTGTATGGAAGAAAATGTAGATCACCGCTTTATTGGGATGAAGTGGGTGAAAGGAAAATTTTAGGACCGGATGCGGTCAGTGAGATGATTGAGATAGTTCGCCAGATTTGAGGCCGAATAAAGGAGGCGCAAGATAGACAGAAATCTTACGCTGATGCACGCCGAACCGAGTTACAGTTTGAATTAGGAGACAAGGTCTTCCTGAAAGTATCTCCCTCCAAGGGGATAACTAGGTTTGGTGTCAAAGGAAAGCTTAGACCCCGGTTTGTAGGACCATATGAAATCCTAGAGAAGATAGGTCCAGTAGCTTACAGGTTGGCGTTACCGCCAATCTTTGGAAACATTCATAATGTCTTCCATGTGTCACAACTTAGGAAATACGATTTCGATCCGAATCATGTGATCCACCAAGAAGAGATGATTCTTAGCCCAGATTTGAGCTATGAAGAAAGACCCGAAGCCATTCTGGATCGAAAAGTGCAACAACTCAGAAATAAGACAATCACATCAGTGAAAGTCTTATGGAGACACCACGAATAAGAAGAAGCTACGTGGGAACTTGAAGACAAGGTGAAGGAGAAATATCCCGAATTGTCTTAGCAGAATTTTTGCAAATTTCGGGACGAAATTTTTGTTAAGAGGGGTAGTATGTAATGACCCGCTCTTTTTTTTATTTATCTAAATCTAGTAGCGCGATAGTTAATGTCGCATCTTTCAGTAAATGGAGCCCAGTTGCCATTTTTATATGAATTCAACTTATAAACCTGAATTATTATTAACAGAGACGGAGCTATTACTTTTGCTTTATGCTTTTGTAACGCGTGATATAAATCGCGACGAGAATTATTGAAGTATTCAATAAGTAGTATTTCAAGTTTATAACTGACTTAGAGAAGTCATGTTATTTATTAATCAAGATGCAGCTATAGTTATACTTTGTTGAAACCAGAGTCGTGAAATTATTTACGACTGCAAAGCAGATTAAATCCACGGATTTAATTTAAGTTAGTATGTTACAAATTGTTGATTTTAGCAAGGCAAGGAGACTAATATCGAGATACGAGATTTATTAGTGTATTCAGTATATTAGCAAAACTCGAATCTTTCATTACGAATATAGAATTACATAGACCGAGATTTAATTTCTTCTATCTTACAAGCTCTACTTCCACAACCTATAGTTATCAAATCCCTACTTCTACCTTCCACCTAGTCAACACCAAAGAAAAGAAACTGCAGCAATAAAAAGAATAGAAAAAGGGGGAAAGGGACGTGGGATAAGGAGCAGCTGCAGTAATCAGCCACCCTACTCTACAACTACAACTACATCCCATCCCCATCTCTGCTACAGTAATCAGCCACCCTACCTCTGCAGCTACAACCACGCCCTATCAGCCACTCTACTGTTG
Organism: Salvia miltiorrhiza; assembly: GCF_028751815.1. Classification (NCBI taxonomy): domain Eukaryota; kingdom Viridiplantae; phylum Streptophyta; class Magnoliopsida; order Lamiales; family Lamiaceae; genus Salvia; species Salvia miltiorrhiza. The sequence continues at coordinate 35,940,673 of NC_080391.1, forward strand.
TACTGCTCAATGATCACACAACCCCTACTTTAGTCTCACATTTCTGCTCCCAACACTTCACACTTCTCCTCCATCTTGCACCAGCGAATGCAAAGAGCAAAGGGGACTTGTTTGAATATTCTGCCAAGACTTCAAGGTAAATCCAGCCTCTAAATCCTCCATCTTCTCCATGTTTCCACCTGCAATTATTGAAGGAACAACAAATTTTAAATCGTTTCCGCCTTTCCAGTTCAGTTGATACATCCAACACTGAAGAAGGGTGAAGGAACCCTCATTCATTACTCTGACTCTACCAGAAAAAAAAAAAAAAAAAACTTGAAGAGATATTCCACAACACGTTCAATTCCAACAACAACCCAATTGTTTGAAAGCATTCAAGGTAATTTGCTATCTCAAGTATTCAATTCAGTTCGCATCCATATTTAGCATAATCATAGTTCATCTACCTCAAATAGCCATGAAATACTTTACAACAGGAGGATTTATATACTTCACATTCACAACCTGATGCATTCTAGAATAGCAAGTTGTAAGAACTTCCCCAAATCCTTAACAACTAGAAACTAGAGAAGAAGAAGAAAGTGGAACTTAGCTTTAGAAGGGAAGGGCCGACTGCCTCGTCCGGTGGGGACTGAGCGACGATAACCGTGACAGTGACGAACTCACACGACCTCATCGAGAACGACGACTACGGCGATTTCTGAACCAAAAGAGACGACTCGAGGTGGAGAGGAAGAAACCAGCCGGAACCATGGCCGAGCAGAGGCTCGTGCGCAGCAGCAGCAGCCGCTCAGCAGCAGCGATTGTCCCTTTTCCTAGACGACGATCGGCGCCGATTGAATCGCCGGATTCAGACGAAGATACGGCCGCGGCGCTGATTCCAGAGATAGGGCTCGACTGATTTCTGCGCGGAGAAAGAGAGAGGACGTCGTCGGGGTTCGACGCATCGGCAGTCGACGCCGACCGGAGCAGGCGGCAGCTGAGTGGCCGGAGAAGGAGGAGCCGATCGATTTGAAGAAGAGCCGAGCGGCCGGCTTTGAGAGAGATCAGAGAGAGAAAAAGGCGAGAATTGAGTTTGGGGGAGAAGAGAGAGACCGAGAGCTTAGAGAGAGAGAGAGCTTGGGCTGTGATTTATTCTTTTACTTTGGGCTCCTATTTTAATTGTTTTGGGCCACTCTCATTATTTTTCTGTTGGGCCGAAATATTTGGAGAAGATGGGCTGATGTAATTTTTATGGTGGACTATTATTTCAAATCTCCATTTATAAATTGTTGGGCCGGTTATTGTTTCATTTGGGCCGATTTAATTATTTATTGGACTCAAATTTATTCTTACCAGCCCACATTTAATTAAAATATCTTTTGGACACTTCCGTGATTTTATTTATACAAGCTGCAGTACTTTAATTCCAGCCACTCCTGATTAATTAGTAGGCTATTTTATTGAGCCTCTAAATTAATGAGCTTATTACTATCTCCTTCGAGCCCAAATAATTTAAAGTGGACTGTTATCGTTTATTTCATTAAAGCCACTTGTTTTATTTAATTAATCGGCTACCTCATTTTGAGCCATTAATTAATTGAAGTTACTTAGTAATTATTTTCTTACTGTCAAGCCCGATAAATTCTTACGGGGTTACTTATGGGATGAACCGAGTCAGTTCCTTCTTTTTACCAAATACGAGAGCGAGATTATTTTATTTTACGAGTTAGAATGTTCCGATGGGGGAGAAAGAGTTATAGCTTTATTCGACCGCGATAAGCGAGAATTAGCTAAATTTATTAACGAGGATTTTATAGTAAAATTTCCCGACTATCGCTCAGAAGATTAGTTCATGCATACCAGATTCATGCATGTTGAATTATGCATTCTCATTCTGAGAATTTTTCCCGAGTAAGTATCTTATGTATTTTCTCGAAATCAAGGTCAAGGTCGGGAATAACAGTCAATCAAGGAACCACTGAATCATAAAGATTTCATATCAGGTGGGTTTACTTTCATATATATCAAATGAGTTTAATGTTATGTTTGAACAGTTATTTCATTGCAAAATCATTGAACTGAAAATTATTTCAATTATTGTCTTGCCATAAATGTTTCAATGTTTGGTATGATATCTATCTGATGTGGCTTTGCCAGTTATTATGCAATCGAATTCGGGTCCTGAGCAGTTGATAGCTATCCTGCCAGGGCTAGTGTACACCAGTGACCGTGAGTCATCTAGCGGGTTGGCCGGTCAAGTGTTTGTGAGAGGTGGCCACCTCTCCGGCACACAGTTCCAGATATGATAGATTACAAGAGAACTTAGACTGATCAGTCGAACTTTAAGAATCACAAACGAATTTAGTGAGCTTGGGCCTATTTCACGGAAACTCCCTTGTTGCACTGTTAAGATGGCATGACAATTTGATTATTTCAATGAAAATTTCTATAGGCATATGTACCCACTGAGTACTTTTGTACTCAGCCCTGCATGTATTTCTAAATGTGCAGGTTGAGCAGTAGCCGGTGGTGATGAAGTGACGAGCAGGAAACCCCTTTTGTCTGAAGCCATATGTATTAAAGAACTCTTGAGTACATGTCTTCATACATGTAGTCAGAACCTTCTTCCGCTGCGTACTCAAAAGAATTTCATGTTATTTTAGCTAAGTCGGAGCTATCCGGACTTACTAGTTTGACTAAGTCATTACGACTCCAACTTTGTTGTAAATGTTCCCTTCGTTGTTAATGTTTAAGTATATTTCTTCGTCGTTTATTTCTTATTCGTTCATCCCCTTTCTATCCCGCTTCTTATCTCCAACCCTTGGTCATAGTTTCCCGGCTTAATTATCCTTAATTAAGACCAGTCGTGACACGATGCCATACGCAAAAAGGAAGAGACTCATAAAATGGCAGAGGCAAATAGAACTTTTGCACATTTTCGTTAATCCATGAACAGGATCCATACATCTCGATCGGAAAAGAATCAAGAGAAAAAGAAAGAATCGGAATGGATCGATAGATTTCTTGAAACAAACGAAAAGGAAACGAAAGATGAAACATAAATCATGGATCAACTAAGCCCTCCCAGGGACTTTCTTAAAGAGGAACCTCATGTAAATACCATGGAATAAGGTTTGATCTTGATCCTATTCCATTCCAAAAATGGAAAGTTCGACACAATTGGGATTTTTTTTGGAAATTGGATGCAGTTACTAATTCATGATCTAGCATGTACAGAATGAAAACTTCATTCTCGATTCTACGAGAATTTTTATGAAAGCCTTTCATTTGCTTCTCTTCGATGGAAGTTTGATTTTCCCAGAATGTATCCTAATTTTTGGCCTAATTCTTCTTCTGATGATCGATTCAACCTCTGATCAAAAAGATATACCTTGGTTATATTTCATCTCTTCAACAAGTTTAGTAATGAGCATAACGACCCTATTGTTCCGATGGAGATAACACTACAAGAATTCAACTCATAGACAACACGATATAGACAACAAGCTTCAAAACCTGTTGTCTAATATGACTATAGACAACGGTTTTCCAAAACCATTGTCTATTTATGGCGGTCATAGACAACCCGTCTGAAAATCGCTGTCTATCATGACTATAGACAACGGTTTTTGGAGCCGTTGTCTATGACCGCCTTAAATAGACAACGGTTCTCCAAAAACCGTTGTCTATAGTCATGATAGACAATGAATATATTTTATATTTATTTTCAAATATCAAAACCCGCAACCTAGATACACAAAAAAACATGAAGTGAGTGAACACAAAATTGAAAAGCGGCGCCCCTATCCCCTCCACCCAGCTCTGCCGCCGCACAACCCTAGCCTCCCTCACTCGGCGACCACCTCCCTCCACTCCGGCGCGGTCGCGCGGCACCTCCTCGCTCCTCCCTCCACCCTGGCGCGACGCCTCCCTGCCAGAGACGACAACCTCCGTAGTCCCTCCACCCCTGCGCCCATCCGCCTCCGTCCACCCCGGCGCGGCACTGCTCAGATTCTCCTCCTCCGGCGCGGCGCTAAATGCGATTGGTGCCTCTTTTTATTTTGTGGTGAAATTCAAATTTCAGATTTTAGTTTGAATTCCAATATAATAACAAATTCCAGATTTTAGTTTAACCCTAATGCCCTAATTTGATCTCATCCAAATTTCTTCAATTGCCATGGAAGATCTCCCCCCGCCTCTTCTCCTCGAGATCCTCGGCCGCCTTTCCGACTCCACCGACGTCGCCCGCTGCCGCGTCGCTTCCCGCGCACTCAACTCCGTCACGTCGGAGATCCGGTCCGTCCACCTCTACTGCTCCCGCCTCCACTACGCCAAGTCTCGATCCCCTTTCACCCAGTCCTCCATCACGCCTTTCAAGCAAGTTTTCTGCAGATTGATATCCGAGTTGCACGTTGTGGAGCGCGTCTTCGTCGGCGTCGAGAAATATGAAGTCTGTTGATTCTTCTATGAGTTCTGGCTCACAAGTTGTTCCAGTTGCTCTAAGCAAGGTAAAAATTACCGGCTATCTCTGACTTATACAATGGAATACTCGTTTAGGCATTTCATCGAGCATGTAGCAGGCTTATAGTTTCGTAGAGGCGTTGTTTTATGGCTTCTCTTCGAGTGGGGATTCGGAACTAACCCAGAATAATGCATCATTCCCTCGAGGTTTAATTATGGGTTCTTTTTTACAAGGTTTATCTGCAAAATTGGTTGCTTAGTTATAGAAGAGTTAAGCTTTTAGCTGACTGATTCATTGTTAATGTGCAATTTCAATAATTCCACTGCTATTATATGAACTTGAAATCTTGAACGATTTCTTTTATGTATTCATTGGTTTTTTTGTTTTCAATCATTGGTTAATTATGCCTAGGAGTGAGAGAAAAGTGGTGGTTTCACAGGTTTTTGATCTTAAAGTTAATGGGGTGGCTTTGAGATTGTTACCCGAGGCTTCCCAGATAAAGAACGCATTGCAGGTTAGTCTTGCCAGTATGCTTATATTTTTTCTTTTTTCAAGGATGACAAATTATATAT